>NC_054507.1:1497976-1606925 GCF_017639515.1 Carcharodon carcharias
GTTCTTAAATATGCCCCCCCCCCCCACCACGCACAAAAACAGATTGCATCCTAAATCCCATATATTCTGGGACAAAATTAACAAATAGCTGGAAAAACCAGAGTTTAAAAAGGTGGAAGTTGCTGATATCTTGTCACTTCTAGTCAGGTGGCAGCCAGAGTTTTCTTCAGAGAGCTCTGCTGGCTGCCCACTGGTGTCAAACAACATGCAAACCTAAGGCATAACTGACTTCTTCAAGGAAGAGAAAGAGGCCATTCAATAAAAAAGGTTTTAGTTATACCCAGAAAGGGGATACTGAGCTCTCCTTGGCACTACTCAGTACTGAATATCTTTTGGGATGCACACTTGCACTGGTGGCCCAAATACAGCATAAATCTACAACTGTTCCCATCTCTTGGGAAGTGATTGAGGGGGCAACGAAAGCCATGCCCTTTGGACTAAAATATCTCTAAATAGCAATTAGAGTTGACTTGCCAACCAATCGGCCACCCCTTTTCTCATGCAGCATAAATTGTTGTTCCCTTTGAAATTTGATATTCTTGCATCTGTCCTGGTGAGTGCAAGACCAAAAGCTTTGAAAGCGTGTCTCTTTTTCCAGCAATACTACCAAAATCCATTTGTATTCTCATCAATTAAATCTGGTCACATTGTATCCTGCCTGAAGACAGTTTAGAATTTCTCTGGGGATGGAATCTATCTGAGAACTCTTCTATCAGCTCATAGGCATTAAATTCCAGGAGCAGTTCTTGAGGGTGTTTCAACATGACCAGAACTAGTAATTCACAGAGGTCTTCAGTATGCAGATCACTCAAAGCCTTGATCTGTTCATGCTAGAGTGCCCTGATGCTGGAGGTAGAAATTTTCACCCAGATTTCACAACCACTAACTTTAATGGGTTTCTCATGCCCATTTCCCTGTTAGTTATGGCCACGCCTGGACTAACATACAAGTTATCCAAATCCATTCACCATGGAGTTGATAAACCCTTGTACAAGACCGATGTTACAGCTTTGGTGGTCATCTTCCTTTCTTGATGTGGAAAATCCACCACCCAATGCAATTATTCTGAATCTCCGGATTGTGACACCAAGCATATGAATGCATTGTTACCAGGTTTGGCTGGACAGATCTACTCTGGTTCAAATGGCATGTCATCAAGCTCACTAAGCTGGGTCTGTTCATCAAAGGGCTGCACAGTAGTTACCGGCAGAATAAGGTCCTTTCACAGTCAACTGCTGCTTCTCTTCGCAAAACTAAAACTGCTGCAACGGCTCATGCGTTGGATATGGATGGGTGGACAGATACATAACTTTTGGCATTTTGCTTCACAACTATCTTTTAGTAGATAGGTGGATAGGTGAGAAGTTGCCCTAAGCCTTTATGGTGCAATGGCTCAACTTGCAGACAATTTCTGGAATGGCTCTGAAAGATAGGGCCTTTCCCAAGAGCACTTGCAGCTCAGATGAAAGTACAACAAAACACTCTAATAGTCCAACATTACTATAGGGTAATTCCAGTGTGAAAAAGGTCTCGTTGTGGTTTGGGGCTTCTCCTAACTTCTCAACAATGACTTACTGAATCATGACTTGCCAGGGTAGGCAGTGCATGCCGTGCCTACAGTGCACCAGAACCTGCACCATTGTAGCAGTCTTTTACGAGCCGAAATGGTTGTCTTCTCTGCCCCTCTCATTGTGCTTCTCGGTCTATAATTGGGGCAAAGCCATCAGGCTCTCCACAGGATTAGGTTCAGTTAAATGGTTCCTGTAGTGTTTCAGACCGTTTATTAACGTAGAGCCTTCCTCAGGTGCAGATTCCCCAACAAAGAGATTTTGGTCACGCCCAGCAGTATGCCACTTAGCGCTCTCCAGTACCAGAAACCTTTGGGATTACATACTTTAGGACAGTCCAGATTTAATGTATAACCAAACATTCCTCAATCCCATAATTGTAAATTTGATATGATTATAAGAAAGCTCCACTGTATTGTAAAATGTTCCTTTATTCTTCCCAGAGTATCACAGTGCAGGGCAGTGGTTCCGAATGTAATCCGAATCAGTTGACTTGGGTGAGAAAGGATAGCTAAGATTCATTCAGATCCAAGTTTTGCACCTGCTTTTTATGGACATAGAAGGCTTGAAATAATAATCAAAGACTTTGGTGGAAAATTCTTGCCCATGCTCTAAAGAAAAGCACGTACGTGCATTTGGCTCAATTGGCTTATGATGACCCAATAAATCAGTTTCCAATTTTATTGGAAAGGATTCCAGCACTTTTTGCCACTGTTTGGGGGTTTATATTTCATGCTTCCATTCTGCTTTTCTGAGAAAACAGTAAGTTAGTGTCCTGTTTAAAAGTCATTTTACAAGGGCATTTATGGCACAATGCTCGAGCTCTCAAACCTGAGATCAGTGAGCTATCAGTGGCAAAAAAAATAGGTACAACTGCTTTTGAATTTACTCAACAAGTCAAGTGTTATACTTTCCATGGTGTGGAGAGGGTCCTTTTAATGCCCTCTACTGGCCAGTACTGAATTTATGTATAATTTAAAAGTTCTGAACCTCTGTTTGGACAATTTACAAACCATCCATGGAAACATTGTCGTGTTGCAGCACTTGATTTCTGCCACAAGAGTTTGCAGTATGGTTATACTAATCTCTAGTAACAGATAAAACTTGTTTTCCATGTCTCAGGGAAATTCTGTCATCCTACAGGGGTTTTAAAACAGAAGAAAAAGCACTTAAGACACTACCCTTTTAAAGCCCTTGCACCATGCATAGCTGTCCTGATCAGGTGACCATTTGTATCTCTTTGGTTGTGTTTTTCCTGACATCAGCAGGAAATCCCCTTGTTGCCTGTCAATCTGGGAAGAAAAGTTTCTGTCTCTTTATCTGTGGTTTAATTTTTTGAAAGTCAAGAGCATTGAAAGTTTTTGAATTTGTTTTGTAAGTGGTGAAACACATTTTTACTGCAGACATTTCTTGCTGTGCCCTCGCTTTTTTGAGCTCTGAACAGGTCCTGCAGCTTTCTGGTTGATAATGGCTCCAGGATTTAAGATATGTATCTATGTCAAATGTCATGAATCCTTCACAGTGACTAACACACACGGCACCTGTCTTTTATCATCAGAAAGTGTAAAGCCTGCTCCAAAATTAGTACAAGAGCTCACCACAATGGACTGATTCAATAAAAAAACAATACTGGGCTGCCAGAAGATTTAAACTTGATTCCTCCAAGCACCGAGAGATGTCAATTTCTGGTTCTGTGTGCAAGCTCCAAGACAGACAGAGAATTCGATATAGACACGAAACTGCCAGTTTTTCCCGGAAAGGCTCATTGACCTTCACCTGTGGCTGGGGAAAAGGAAGTTTAAAAAGATTGTTTCTTTGGCTTGTGATTGATAAATGCAAAGTTGCATTTATTGTCCATCTCTCATTTCCTTGAGAAGGTGGTAGTGGGCTGCCTTCTTGAACCACTGATGTCCATGTAGTGATGGTGCTCCCCCATATTGGTTTTTGGAGGGAATTCCAGAATTTTGACCCAGTGGGAATGGAAAAAAAGTGATATATGTCAAGGTCAAGATGGTGTGTGACTTAGAAGGAAACTTGGAGGTGTTGATGTTCCCACAGCATTCTTGTTTTCACTTTCCTCAATTGTAGAGGTTGTGTGTGGGGGTGGGGGGGGGAGATGCTGTCAAACTAACTTTTGTGAGTTGTTGCAATGTGTGCTGTATCTGATGCACACTGCAGTCACAGTGATGGTAGTCGAATAGATGGATAGTAAGCCAGTTGGCACGGGCACCAATCAAGTGCACTATTCTGTCCTGAGTGGTGTTGAGCTTCGTCAGTGCCATTGCAACTGCACCCATCAAGGCAAGTAGTGAATATTTCATCACTTTCTTGGCTTGAGCCTTGTCGACAATGGAGAGGCTTTAATGGGAGTTGAGCTATTTGTTATAGAGTATCCAGTCTTTGCCCTCCTTTTGTAGCCGTGTTGTTGTTGATGTAGTTGTTCCAGTTCAGCTTCTGGTTAGTGGTGACCCTAAGATGTGCATGTTGTGGGGGCCTACAATGGTGGTGCTGCTGAAGATCAAGGGATGAATCTTGGGCTTTCACTTTTTCAAAATGGTCATTACCCAATTCTGTTGTGGCATGAATGTTATCTGCCATTTGTCAGTACAGTGTTAGATGTTACCTAAATCCTGATATTGGCAAGCATGAGCTGCTTTATTATCAGATGCATTTTGAATGGAATATTCTGTGAGCAGCCTCCTGACGTTATGGTGCAGGATAGGTCATTGATGGAGTAGCTGAAAATATTTCAGCATGAGAGGCTTTCCTGAGAAACTCCTACAGTGATGCTCTGAGGCTGTTATAACTGACCTCAAACAACCACAGCCATCTTGCCTTGTGTTAGGAACATAAGACTTAGGAGCAGGACTTGGCCATTTGGCCCTTCGAGCTTGCTCTCCCATTCAGTAAGATGATAGCTGATCTGGTTGTGGTCTCATCTCCACTTTCCTGTCTGTCCCCCATTACCCTTGACTCCTTTGCCTATCAAAAATCTGTCTAACTGAGCCTTGAATAAATTCAATGACCTAGCCCCACTGCTCTCTGCAGAAGGGAATTCCACAGACTAAGAGAAAAAATGTATCCTCGTCTCAGTCTTAAAAGGGAAGTCTCTTATTCTTAAACTGTATGGCTGCAATCTCTGGAGGGTTTTCCTTTTAACTCCCAATGGTGCCATACTAATTCAAATGCTACTTTAATGTGCATCTCCTCTGGCAGTCATCTCATGTGCAAGTGTGGATCAGTTCTGTGATGAAGCTGTCTGGTTCTGGTGAAACACAGCTTGAGCTTTGGTGAGTGGGTGCTGCTTGTTGATGCCCTGGAGTTTGATAGGGCAGTAATTGACTAAATTTCCCCTTTTGTGAATAGAATGTGTCAGGGCAATCATCCACATTGCTGGGTAGATGCCAGTGTCAGCACTGCACTAGAACAGCTTGGCTAGGAATAGCCCCCTCTGCTGCATGGGTCTTCAGCACTTGAGGTCCACCTTGGTTCAGGCACCAGTTTACATTGATACACTAACTTGAGACTCAGTAGGAGTCATCTTATTAACCCCAACATGCTCCCTTTGATGACATACCTGATCTATAATAGCATCCTTTCTCTCTGATACAGCTAGAGTAGGTGCCAATGCCACCATCTTCTTGGTGTTGGTTTCAACACCAACAAGGATCAGAGAGACCTCAGTATTCCCCTATAAATTTGCACTTTCTGCTCTGACCCAGTCATCCAGAGCCAGTAGTTCTATGATTTTTGAAGTTGTTTGCTCATTTCTCAGGGGAATATGGAGGAGAATTTCACTCATTTGGAGCTCCACAAAACAAGCTGTGGCCACAGAACAACTTTGAAAGCATGTTTCCTTCAGGCCTATTAATTAGAAAGCCAATTAGCTGAGCTTGCTGATTCTGTTGTAGATCAGGTATATATATCTGTAGATCAGGCTATTAGAGAGTTTCAATTGTCATCACCAAGGTAATACTTCAGTTCGAAAGAGGATAAGCCAGGTAGATATAGGCCAGCCAGTCTAACATCGGGTATGGCTACAATACAAAACCTTCATCTGGAAGGGCGTGGGTTCATTAGGGACAGTCAGCACGGATTTGTGAAAAGGCAAGGCGTGTCTGACAAATTTAATGGCATTCGTGGATGAAATGATGATGCATAGTGATAAAGGAAATGAGGTGGGGTTGTGCATATGAATTTTCAAGGAACATTTGATAATGTGAAAGACTTGTTAATTAAAATTGAAGCTCATGGTATTATAGAGACTGTGGATGGATAAGCATGGATCGGATGTTGGTTGAACAAAAAGCAAAGTGTACTGGTTAATGGATTGTTTTTGAATGAGATGGATGTAAACAGTGATGCCTACCATTGATCAGTATTCAGACCATTTCTTTTCCTAGCATATGTAAATGAACTGGATTCGGGTATGGGGGCAAAATGTTAGTATTTGCAGATGGCACAAAAGTAGGCAGTGTGGTCCTCAGGAAGACATGAACAGGTTAGTCGATTGCTCAGGAAGTAAAAGTAGAGGACAAGTTCATGTTGTGTGTAAGTTGTTCTCAAGCATGTGTACTTCCGGACAGGAATCAGAGGATCTTGCAGGTAGTACCTACAAGAAGAATAAATGATTCGTACAGATTACTGCCACTTGGCTTAACCTTTGCAGCCACGATGTTCACTGGAGGATTTTTTTTTACTGAAGCAGAAGATCTGTCTTTACCTGGATAACTGGCACAAATAAGTCCATGTACATCAACCAAAGGGATGGCTAAGCAGACCCTGGCCCTCTTGGAAATAATTAGGTATGTGTTGAATCAGAAGTTGCCTAGTTACGGTGGCTTTGTGTAGTGGAACAGTCTTAAAAGGATAGTGTCGCTTGATAATTTGAATTCCTTTTGCCCTTATGGGATGAAAGACTCTCCCTACAGTAGGTAATTCAACAATTCTCCCTCATACATTGCCACTTTAGATTCATGTACAAAGCAGCTGACTTAACTCTCAGATTTTTAAAATTGAAATTTGGTGCTCTTTCCCTATTTCAGTTACCATTTTGATTTAAAGAACCTCTAGATTTCTACCCTATATTTAAAATACACGTGAAGTTGTGACTTATACACCAGAGATTGTAGTGTCTGCTAACAATGGTAAATGGTCTGGTCAGTCTCAGAGGAAGTTTATACATATAAGTTGGCCACAAGTACAGTCTACATCTCATCACAAAGATGCATTTTGTAAAATACAGTAGATGGTTTATTGTTATACAATTGCATTTTTCAAAAATGATTGTATTCATGACTTTTAGAATAGTTTTTTTTATTTTGAATATCTTAGTATTGCAAACCAACTCAGAGGGGCTATACATTGGAGGGGCACCAGTTTCAGCCAGTCACACTGCACTGAATTCCCAATCTCAGCCAAAGTGCTGTCACGGTATTAGGTGGAGGCCCATAGGGAAGGGGAAATCAGAATGGGAGTCGTTACAGGGCTATGTCACTCATTGTCTAACAGTTGGTTGAAGAATACCATTGGCAGAGACCTGAGAGCAGATGGCCTGCTTATCCTCCTGAATGCAAGATGTGCGTGGCCCAGAAAGATTAAGGGGGACTGGGGAGGGGGGAAAGAAGAACAATTTATGCCCTCATTTAAAAAGGGAAAAGCAAATGTTGGTTTGACAAATCTCAAAATTGCTGTAGAATGTCTGAAGTTTTTTTTGTGTTTATTGTGCAGTAATGATGATGACGTTAACCCTGTGTTTCTTTTTTCCAATACTTTCTCTGTGTTGTTGGCTATCTTAGCCCTTGCCATCTCTGCAGCCCTCTGCACAGCCTATCCAGTACTCTGCGACCTCTTGCCCCCAAGTTCTCCTGCCAGTCTCGCCTCCCCAGCAATACACTATGGTACATGTTATCAGTTCTGTATGTTTAGTTCTGCCTGTGTATGTCATTAGTTTTGCATGTTTGTCTGTGCTACCCTCAAGTCTTTTATAGAAGTAGTATTAAGGTTGGATATATAAAGGATACCAATGGATTGCAAGGAAGTGCTTGAGAAATATACAGTGGCTCCTGACATTAGTGCTCAGGGTGATAAACAAAAACGAGAGGGCGTAGGAATATTGGACCTTGCCCATGGAATCATGATTTTCAATTTTCATGCTCTTTGTTTTTAATGGGAAAGAGAAGTACCATTGTACAAACTGTCTTTACAGCTGAATCAATTTCTGCCCTTAACATGGGATGCATGAGTTTACACACGAAACTTCAAAAACCGTCTGCCTGTACAAAATATCCAACAGGATGTGTCTGCCAACTGAGATACACTATTAAAGTGTGGCAGAAGGACCTTGCTGTGCTGCTTTCACCCCTCCTTCCTCCATCTGCCCTCTGCCTCAAAACTAAATCTCCATCAATAATCTGTCATTCAAGTCATTGGCATTATAAACTTCACATAAATAAGGTCATTGGGGGAAAAAAACAATCTCCACTATGGAAATGAGTTTACCAAAAGTTCTGACTTTATAATTCACAGACATGTTCAGATAACAGTGTCCCATTGACACAGTGGATAAATGCACTTTCCACTATTGTACTGAACCACACAGACAAGGAAGGTCTTGGGTTTGATTACGGTTGGATATATATTGGGGTAGGGGAGAAAAATCAACCAGGTTTCCTGCCCTGGATTTATTATCCAATGATTCCTGTTGGAAAGCGTGTGGGTGTTCAATGAGGATAGGGATTGGATGTAACTGCTGCCCCATACTCACCTACCCCTCCATCAATTGACTTTCCAACATTCACTGTATAGTCTTACACAAAGATAGCCACTTGCGTGAGGTCTTGGATTGTAACTTAACATGGGTCAACTTCTTCAAAAGTGGAGAAAGCAGATATTTTTGTTGAAGTGTTAACCCTGTATAGAGTTTTGCATGCCTGTCTACGGTGTCGATTTTTCACCAGCTTTTTTTTTTAACAGTAATGGACAGTATTTTGCAGTTCCTCAAAGTCATCGATCAAATTGTTACTCAAATGCATATAATAAAGTCGCATGCAAAACATTGAGACTAAAAGTGACCAAAGTGGTTGTGGACATCTTTCAGAATTATGCCTCCAATAATTTGACAATCATGTTTATCGTGTAACCATGCTGTGGGACCCTGTGGATACATTCAATATGTAGCCTGCACAAAGTTGAAACTGAAAAGTTTAGAAATTATACTTACCTGAGGGTTGACAGGTTGATCAGCACGAGGACAGGTAAATGCTGCTCAAGTAGGAAAACATTATCTATGCACTCTGCACTATTGACGCATCCCAAATTAGCTATGTTTTAAACTGACTTGCTATGCTAGTGCCCTGAATTCAGTAAACGGCAATCAGGTGACTCACATAAAGTTGGGCTGGTGATGGCAGTGCTGTTTCTGTAATGTGATCCTATTCAACCACAAGTGTTTTCCAGATTGTTGGAGAAGTAAAGGTAAACCTGACAAGCCACCTTCAGGAGCGAAATCAATACATCGGTTATTTTTACCTTTGAACACAAACCCAAATATACAAGGTAGATCATGTATTGTGAAACTGTTATAAGTGGAGCTAAATTAGATATTGGCCTTTCAACTTTACAACTGGGACCAGGTTCAAATCAAGTCTAAACTCATGGAATAAAAATATTCTCTGTTTGGCTGCAAGAATCCTATGCAAAGTCAGTCTGGGAGTCTCAATCCTGCCTACACAACTGAAATGAACCTAATTTGGCACTAAATTACAGCCTTACTTGGTCATAAGGGTATTGCTTTTTAAAAAAAAAAAGGGAAGTAGCGCAGGAGAAGGTGCTCATCTGAAGTTGGCACTGAGCTACAGAATGTGGGGATGCTTGATGGTGACATGAGCTGTCTGCAGCACCAACATTCCTCATCTTGATATAGGTACAAAGAAGAGGAAACTAATGAATTTACCATACCAGTATGCAAAGTCATATGTGGTTTTCATTTTGAGATCCACCATTTTCTGCTCACTTGTTTAACTCCAGATCATTTTTCTTTGGGAGCCAGGTCTTCAAGCATAATGTAACTGTGCAGGAATGAGTCTTATGTGAAATTGGTTTTGGCAGTCTTTTCCCAATTTCCACAGCACAAATTGCCCCTGATTGTCACAAGTCTTACTCTCAGATCATCGTGTGTCTGGTCTGGGAATGGAATATATCACACTTGGCTGGTAGGGTGCACTGTTTTGAGATTGGAGCTGAGGGATCATGTTAAAGCAAAGTTGAGGTAGGTTTCCTCTGCATCTAACAATACCAAAGTGAACTTGGTCTACCCCATTATTAGTATCCTGCACCTTGGTAAGCAAAGAAAAAGTTATTTAAAAAGTGTTCAATACTGTGGATTCCAATGAAAGTACTTAGTTTACAGACAGTGAGGATCTAATGCTGCAGTCAGCCTTTGTGCCAATGTGCAGCTGCATCACTTGCTGTTAACAGCACTTCATAAAGAGTGCAGCTTTAACTTCCATTTGATGCGATCACTCATCCACTAGCTGTGCTACTAGGTTCAACTACTGCCCTCCTGCCCCGACACTGCACATGGGAGGAGTGCATCCTAAGAACCGTGTACCAGTGATAATTTTTGGAGTCGAATTCCACAGTGCTGGGACTGGTATTGATACAGGGATGCAGTCTTTATGTAACTTACTGCACAAAATGTCGAGCACTATTGTTGCATCTCAAGATCAGGTTCAGAAGTATGAATGATAGTTCTCAAAACATTATTTACTTATTAGAAATCAGCTCTGATACATAAAACAGAATGAGTGGAGAACATTCACATCCGTTAACAAACCTAACTTCAAATCTGAAAATTGTAGTAAACACATTTTGGGGAGGCAAAAGTGGGGATGATCTTGTGGCTACAACATAATTTATGATTCAGTAGTTCTCTATAGTTCCTTCTCTGTATTATGTATCCATTAGTAGAATTTTTACAGGCTGTAACACTGTTTATTCTCAGAAAATAAAAGTCATTCTCCAGGAGGATATCTCAATTCCATTCTCAGCCAATGTCTATACAGCAGGACTCACTAGACTAGGAGCAGGAATTGTGAGCGATGTTTCTGCTTCCATCTTGAGGTTCAGAAGTCAATTATCTCTATCTCCACTCCGGCTATGATCAACTAACTCGGCATAGACAAGGAAGAAACCTGGCACCTTCCCACTCTATATGATTCCACTGCTTATTAGATAAACTTGGTGAGCCATTGGGAGGGCTGCTTCACAGCTGTTAGCCAATTTATTAAACAGTGTTCTGATAGCAAAAATTATGACACTAATCATCTGTTGCTACAGTAGATTTTACATGACCCAGATTGAGGGGAGCTGTATCCTGGTGAATAGTTACAGAATGTGAAGTGTTTCACGTGTGGATCATTCCTTATTACATAATTTATAGCTGCCTGTTAAAGTCATGCTTCATTACACATGCTCCATGCACCAGTATCATCTCATTTGCTAGAATCTAGAAAAACCCTATGCTGAGCATGGATTTGAAAACGTCGTCATGGCATTGCAGGTAGATGATGCTGGAAGTGGTCTCCTATTTCTGCATCATTAAAGGACCCAGGACTTACTTCATTGCATCAGCTCATTTCTGCCCTCTTAAAGGGTCTCTGCTGGTTGACTTGGACAGTCAAAGATTGAGGTGAAGTCTCTCAATGGAGTTGGGTTTGATTAGACAGATGTTAGAGAAGCAAATATTTATGTTCTCACGCTGGCCAAGATCTTAAAAAACATTTAATGGATTCAGATGACAGTGGAAAATGGACATGTCAGCTGGTTCATTTTAATAGGCTCACTCCTGCAATAAAATAACAAACCAATGTGTTGAGAATTGGCTCACTAATATCAGCATCAGCAATTATCAGACTGCAGAGGTTCAAGAAGGCAGCTCACCACCACCACCTCAAGGGCAATTAGGGGTGGGCAATAAATGCTGGCCGAGCCAGCGATGCCCACATCCCATAAATTATTTTTTTTTAAATTACTACATTGTCATTCAAATAAGGTAAAGCAGAAAAGACTTTGGTACAGATTGGAATTTTACATCTAGCACAGTGTTCTAGCTAGGCTGTGGTTGTATCATATGCCTTTCAGCACTGACCTATGCAATACATCGCCTGCAAATGAAGCTTCTGTAGCTAACATCAATGTGTCTGCACCATTGTAAGAGCAAAATATTGCACATGCTGGAAATCTGAAGGAAAAACAGAAAATGCTGGAAATACACAGCAGCGTCTATGGAGAGAGAAACAGAGTCAACAATTCAGGTTGTGACCTTTCAAAAGAAAAGCTAACTTGTTTCTCTCTCCACAGATGCTGCCAGACCTGCTGAGTGTTTTTATGTCTGCACAATTGTCTGTCAAAAAAATTCATCTTATGCTGGTGGTATGCATCTGGCCACTCATTATACACTCCACCTGACATTTTATTCCATTTAAGTCAATAGAACTGACTCTTGGGTGGGGTGTATAATAGACAGCTGACTCAATAATACCCACTATGTGCTACCACCTAAGACAAATTCTTATCCCTTTATATACAATATCAAATTCATGATTGCTGACACTTATATACAATGCTTGTCAACTAAACGCATTGCACAGTTTGCCAAAGTTGTGGCCAATTCATAAAATGCACCTAAGGAATGGCTGCACTGTTTTCCATGTTGTTCGGAACAAGTTAAATGAGCACAGTTAAGTCTAAGAAATGCAGTTGTGCCCGGTTGGATGTCACTGCAAATATATCAGCACTAATTGTTGCCATGAATTCAGCATCATCAGTTAATACCAGATATTCGCCAGCTTCAGGTGACACCAAGCAGTTTCTGTAACCAGGTGGCACTGAAGATGTTTTTGTGTGACTTATTTGGAGGAATTTCCTACCACTGCCACCACCAAATGAATATTGGTATAGTGGCATCACTGACAATGACTAGCACTGAATTTAATATAAACTGAGGATAAACTATAATGGATCCCTAATGGCAGAACATCACGATGATCCCCTCGGACAGGAATAGTTCTGCTCAAGAGATTTCAGCTCCATATCTTTCAAATTGTTATCCTATAGGGATAGTCTAAGTTATTGTATCTTATCAGCACAAAACAAAATGTAAATATCCTCCAATCAAGGGAATTTGCGAGTTTACCCTGGCTATGATCCAAGAAATCATCTCTTAAATGAGATGGATTCAGACTTGGCAGAATCAATAATAGGGTTGATCCCTTCTACAACAAGGCAAAGTGGAGCTCTTCAGCCAGCAGAGACCCAAAGCTCCATCTTGGAACTTATGGACATCCAAGAGCAGAATTCCCCTGAGGGGTTGTTAGGAGCCAGGGGTGGAGGGGCTGGGGGGGGGGGGTCACATGGTGGAGCGTGAAACAAGTAAGAGAGAAGGAAGATAGCAATGAGCTGATGACGATGCACTACTAGGCCAAAACTCTAAATAGAGATATTCAATACATGGATTGTGCAATGCCTAAATTTACAAGGGCTCCTAACCTTGGGAATAGAGGCCTTTTTCCAAATCTCTCCAATCACACCAGGCAGCAAGCCTGAAGTTCCTTGTTATCATTTTGCTGTGCACCATGATCACAAAGTTTTAGGGTAATGTGCAAATTATCAGTGTGTAATCCTACATTATACTATCCAGGATTAGCAAACACCCTGTCACCAGCAGTCTGCCTATGGCTGTATTACTTGTCAGGATGTAACATCTGCTGGACAGTTGGCTCAGCAAAGTCAGGTACCCAGTAAACTCATTAAGAGCAGAGATTCAAGATCAATTTTGAAAATCCTGGACAAGATCTAATGTTCTTGGCATTATTTCCAGCTACCCAGTGGAAGGTTTTTATGCCATATCACCATAGTCAGAGATCTGATATCCTTGTTGCAGTAAGGGCCATGAATCCCAGTGAAAGATTATTTCAGAATATTAGGCAGCGACTGGTATTAGGTCTTTGTGGCTCCAGTGTGTGACTGAGATTGGTGCAGCTGAAACTGCTTAACCAGTGGTCTCCAAGCAGAGTTCAGATTTCTAAATCAATAAAAATCAACTATGCTTTGCACCTTGTGGTGGTCACAGGAGAATAACATAACACAAGACAGTTTCTTGTAATAACCTTTTCCATATTTGAGAAGTATACTACTGCAGCTGTCAATCTGCTCAACCACCACCTCAGCTCTAACTTGGAATGCTTCTCTGTTGAAGGTACTGTGTAAATGTAAGCTGTTGTCCTCTAACAACACTATTGTCAGTTCAATATTTCAACAAGCAGAAGGTGCTTGCACCCATTTTCTGGTTGGTTCCTCCTTGCTCTTTGAATCAATTAGTGGAATAATGCTGGTACTACAAGTAGAAGGCACGTGCATCCCACTGTTTTGCAACGTTTTCATGTGTGTTCTCAGCACATGATTTCCTCACAGCCTATCAAGCTGAGATTTACTCCTACATTGTGTGAAAGATGTAAATCATTTTGAAGAATGCAGATGAGTTTGTACGTTGGGTACCTAATTGTACAGGGCTTTCTCCAAGCAATATGAGGAGTGTTGCTTCTGCACTTCTTTCATATTAACACACTATGGGGAGTTCTGCATAAAATATCTGCATCTTGATTGCCCAGCATACAAGACACAGTTGCAAGGTCAACTGAGATACCAGCACTTGCAACATTCGGGTTTGAGGGACGACATTTTGGGAGGAAGAAGAAGAAAACACATGCACTAAACGGTAGAACTTTTAAAGGAGTAGAGATACCGGAAGGTTCACATGCACAAATCTATAAAAGTAAGATGACAAGCTCATAACGGATGCACACGTGGGTGATCAAAGGTTTTATAAATGGGATAAAACAAAAACAAAGTGGTAATAATAAATCTATACAAAGCATTGGTTCGATTAGGATGCAGTTAAATTATTGGGACTACATCTACATGGTTCTTTGATCTCTTGTCGTAACAACTGGGAAGTCAGCATTAACAGCTGTTTTTAGTCACACTGGTTCTCTGGAGTTTCTGTCAAAAGTTACAGCAGGACATCGGGAGAATCTCTATGTAAATTCCAAGTGTTTGTGCCTTGTTTTGGGTGCCCTCATTTTGAATGGACATCAAGATCTTTGAGTAGGTGCAGAAGAGAATTGTTAAGGTGATACCAGGGTTGAAAGGCTTTAAGATATGCGAAGAGACCAGAGAAACTGTGGCTCTTTTCAGTAGAACAGCTAAGGTGAAGAGGAGATCTGATATGGATGTTCAAAATTATGAAGGATTTTGATTAGATAAATCAAGAAAAATAGTATTTAGTGAGTCAGTAACCAGAGGGCATAAATATAAGATCATCACCAAAAGAACAAGGGAGAAGTTAGGACACCCTTCTTTTGAATACAAAGTTGTTCAAACATAGAATACCCAACCAGAAGCTTCGGTGGAAGCAGAATTCACAATAGCTTCTAAAAGGGAAGTGGATAAATATTTCAAATGGAGAATGTAAAAACAGTATGTGGAAAGGGCAAAGGATTGGTGTTAAGTGGATAGTTTTTTGGATATCCAGCCCAGGCATGATAGGCTGAATGGCCTATATGGTAAAACTCTGATTCTGTGGACTACACCTTCCCTTTCATTGTCTTCAGTATTCAGTTATTTCAGCACTTAAAAACATATACCTAAACTAAAGACTTAATTTGTCTTTAAACTGAATATGTAAATATAGGACCAGTGGGATTATGTAGTTTGTCCCTCTAGCATGACCTTTATTATTCATATATCATTTGTTCATGACAAACCTTATCTCAGTGTCTCCATCATTGTGGATACTTGGTGCAAAATTAAGGGGATCAACATAAGTCAGAAAATGTTTGAGAGTTTACTTAATCAGATCTGTTTGAGTTGTGAAGATGAAGTTTGGGTAATTCTATTTTTATATGCAAACTAGCCTGAAGAACTTGGCAACCAGTTCGGGCAGATGAGCCTCAGCCGCCAAGGTTCCACTGAAGCTCCCGAGACTACCTCTGCTGTATTTCAAGCCCCAGTGATATCCCAGCAGCCTGGCTACATCATAGCTTCGCCAGGGCAGTCTCTCACTGCACCTCCCTACTCGGCATCTGGACATCCCACAGCTCAGCAGGTGCTTCAGCCTCAGGGTTACATACAGCCTCCCCAGCAGGTATTTTTTCCCACATCGCATATTTCTGCTGTTCAGAATGTGAGAGCAAATTATTGGGCGCACGTCTGAATTGATTTGCAATATTATATATTAAATTAATTAGTAAAAGTTAAGCAGAGTTTCCTGGTGGCTTTGTGAGTAAACATATTGTCTAGGGTGGTACTGCAGCTGCACAGACTAATAAGATCCTAGGTCCATTCTTCAGTTGCTGACCTTGGCTACAGTGGTAGTGCTGTGATGAGCCTCATGTTCCTCTGGATTGGCAAGAAGATCAGCTACAGTTCCTGCTCTTGATCTTATTCTGGGCCTGTGGCCAGAAATGCATATGCATGGATAATTGAATGAGAATAGAATTGGACTGGCTATGATACCCTATAGGTCAAATAGTCACCTGTAACTCATGGCCATTCTTGTTCCTCCTGGCGCACAAAGACACTTCAAGTTGTTTTTAAAACTTACTTTACTGGATCTCTTCTGGCCCTTAACACAGTTCCTGGCAGGTTTGGATGGACAAGGGAGCCACCGCTGCTTTTTTCCGCTCAGGTTTGAGGTTAAGATGGCGGATCGGGTTCCAATTATGTCATCAGAGCCTGATCTACATATTTAAAGAGGAGCTCACCAGCTTTGGGCAGGTAGCCTGCAATTTAAAATTGCTTTTGGGTTAATGGGATGAGAAAACAAGATCTCCAATTAATTTGAACTGTTCCCTCCCTCCCTGGTTTTCACTAGGCAGGGTAGGGGTTAAGATTGAGGCCTATGTTGTGCCAAAGTTATTATAGATGTATATATGCTGTCATCATTATGGTGCTTTCACTTGCATCTTACCACTTCCATCAAACTCAACTTGTTCACAGATTGTTTCTTAGTAGGTGACTGGGTGGTGCATACGGTTAGAAGATGACTATTTACATCTGGGTTTAAATCTAACACAAGATGATTGGATGATTTCTGTGTGTGCTGTATGTAAGGGTTCTGTGCAGAATGAGCTTTTAAATTGAGAAGCTAAGGTGAAGGGTCAAAGCACATAATGCAGGACAGCATCAATGTTGAAAGCAACAACTTGCATTTATATAGCACCTTTAATATAGTCACATTTTTCAAGGTGCTTCACAAGCTAGAACAAAAATTTGACATTGAGCCACAAAAGGAGGTACTATGACAGATAACCAAAAGGAATTTCCATGCTTCTGAACACTCTGTCGCACTGCCCATCGCTCTTAACATACATTTACGTGTGATGGATGGTGGCAACCTGGAACAAGTAACAGAGCCCCAGACATCAAACATCTCATTCCTTATGAGTAAACTGTTGCGGTTCTGTTGAGCAGGGCAAGCTGGAAGGCATGGGGTTTGTGGAGATTGGAGGAGAATACAGATCTTGTGGTATGTATCATATATTTAGATATTCCTGATATCCACAAATGCATAATAGGACTATAAAGACCATGTAGTACCCAACTCAGTAACTGTGTCAATGTATTCATAATGTACCCTGTGTTCTCTTCACAGAACAAGGAGAATCTACTCACCCTATAACTGAAACCGGAGCGCACCACTCACCAAGTCACAACCATCAACATCCCTACTTGAACCAGACACCAGCACAAATACACACAGTATGGCGGAACTAGCTTTTTATATTCGGAAAGCACAGAGCGAGTCACTGAGGGAAGGTTAAAGAGGGGCAGAGACCTGGGATGTTGCATGCCCCTGCCAAATTGCATTGAGGTGCAAACATTAGTGGGCCTACTTTTACACAGAGGCTGCTACACCACATGAGAAGATCGTCTGAGTAGCATGGGTGAGTTCAACACCCAGATAGGCCCTTCAGAGTTCCACTTGAAAGATGTCATGGAACAACAGTTGTCTGCACTGCAGTTTATGATAGAGCACGTGAGCTGCATCTGCATTAGAGGCCTCAGTGTATATGTATACACAGTTGAAACATCTGTCACGAATGCTCCCTCATCTCTCAGAACAGCCCCAAAGTGCAGTCAAGCAATAAGCTTGGTGTCTGGTTAGAAACAGTCGTGAGGGAGGGATTCATACACCCTATAAATGCCCACTGATCTGTACACAGACAGATGGGCAGGCATCATAAGGAAATACCCTCCAGCTTGGCCACGTGTAGACTACTACAGGGGAAGATTCTTTGCATTCATGTCAGCAGCAGTTCTGAACCTTCATGTAGCTCTGCTAGAGTGAAAATCTTGCTTCTGCAGCTGCAGTAGCAGTAGAGGGACCCTGGCAGTGATGCTGGTTCAGCAGAGTTTGTCGCAGACATGGATACTGGACCTTCCGTATCTCCTGTAGCTCACCAGTTGGTGATGCAGCCACCTGCCAGTGCCACTCAGCTGGGAAATCATTCATTAGTATGGTACATGCACATTAGGAATTACACAACGTACAAGGTAAAGGCATTAAATGAGCACATTAAACAGTAACACCACATGATAGAATAAAGTTGATTCACTTTTAATATATTTTGCAATTCTTCATTGTGCAGATAAGGCATGGAATAGCACACAGCTCAAAGCAGGTACAACAGCATCAGCAACATAGGCATGGTGGAGGAACAGCACATGAGGAGGCTCATGTAAAAAAAAAGCCAAAATAGCTCAATGCTGAGATTATCCTGTGGGTGAAAGGAAGGCCTCAGCGATAGTAAAGTTCATGATAACAATGACCTTTGCTGCTGCTCATGGTGCAGTGCAGATGATTGGACTGTCCCTATAGACCAGGTAGCTCCTTCAGTATTCATAGTGACCCTGAGCCTCCTTGTATACTGTTGCTTCATCACGCCCAGGTTGCTGACTGTTGTACCTGATGTAGTACCTGTGGGGAATTGTGTATCATTCTGTTTCATTGTACCCCAACTGCCCTCTGCTGCACCACTACAATATACCTGTCAGTGGTTGCTACATCTGACACACTCTGACTGAAAGTTTAGTGTACTGTGTTGATACTTTACAATCTTTCCTTAAACTGACTGGAATAAAGTATCCACTTTTCAATTTGTCTGTGCAGCTGTAGAATGATGTACATATTTGTTACTTAAAAAGGCTTTAAGAAACACAAAAAAAATCACTTTTTTCTCACATTTTTCATTAATATTTGTTCCATTTTCAGAGTATTATAAAGTTTGGCATATAAGCTGTAATTTTGCAGAGTCCCGCAAGCAGCAGGGGCAGGTTGCAACTCCTTGGAAAGATTTGAGATAATACCTCTACCACCTGGAAGGTAGGGCAATAGGCACATGGGAACACCGCCACCACCAAGCACCCCTCAAGTCACACACCATTCAGACTTAGGAATATATCACCGTTCCTTCATAATTGCTTGGTCAAAATCCTGGAACTTCCACCCTAACAGTGTTGTGAGTGCCTGCACCACACGAACTACAGCGACTCAAGAAGGTGGCTCAAAAATGTGGGTCTTGCCAATGACACCCATACCCCCAGAATAATTATTTTAAAAGAAGCACAAATGCACATGACTGATTTACAGGTGCTTGATTTTCTGATGGGCAATTTGGAAGCAAAAACTACATGACCATTTTAATAAAAATATCTCATCAGTAGTTCTATGATAACTTCAAATCTTGGGAATGGCTCTTCCTAAAATGTCGGCCTCGTCCATAACAAGTAGGTGCAGGAGTGTCTTGGGAGTTGGCCTTCTCACATAGGTTTCTTAAAGCAGAATAGAGATTTTTGGTTCCAGGTAAACCTTGTTTTTGAAATTTTTACTCCCACTTGCCTCAGAAGATGCACAATGGGGCCCTTCGGAAATCCCAATGCAAGGACTCCATGGGAATTGCCTGGGAAGTTTGAATTTCCAATGGGCAATTCCCTGCTCCCGGGACCCTCCAAAAATGTCTCCGACTGAGTTAGAGACTTTGGACGATTAAATCCTAGTCTAAATCCTGGGTAACTATACAACTGAATGCTTCCCCCCAAACACTCTCACTGACACCACCCAACTCCCATCTTCTCCCAACCCAACCTGACCAGCACCACCCACACCCCCAACCCAACCTGACTAGCCCCCACCGCTCGACTCCCACCCTGACCACTGGCTACCACTCCCACCACCCGAGGTCCCCCTGACCTGACTACCACCTACCCGCTCCCACCTGCCACCCTATCCCCTTACCCACTTAACTTACCACCTTACCCACCCTACCCACTTACCTTACCGACCCTATCCCCCTTACACACCCCTTAGCTTTTCTCTGTAGCTTTTCAAAGCAGCTTTAGGTCAGTTAATCTCTTTACCAGAATACGGCATCTAGTGCCGTAAAAAGGGAGCGTGACTTCTGTGAATTCTCTCTGCTGCTCCCTCTTGAGGTCTTGAGTTCTGCAGGATCCTTCATCGGAAGACTGCCATAAAAATTCAAAGGAAGTTAAGCGTGTATTTTTTGCTCCAACCCTAAGCGGAAGATTTGGGCCATTAGGTTTGTGACTTACAATACCGCCACCATACAGAGCAGAGAGCTTTCATTGTGTTGCAGGATTCTCTTGAGTGCCATGCTTTTATCCATGTGGGTGTGAGAATTCCATTCAACCCCATTGCCTTCATGAATAGAAAGAGTTTAAGTTCAATTCATGTTCAGGTGGAGTCTGACCACATTGTTCATGCACATTTTGTAGGTGGCAGCCATGATGGCTTCATTCTCTAGTATTGTATAACACCTGCATTATATGACCATAAACTACCATTGGCTGGATGCCTCTTAGCAAATCGGGCTGTCCTTTGCGTCCATGGCTGGTGATGCTGCTAAGAAATCCTCTAACAGCAGAGAAGTACCTTGACCTGGATGTCTCATCATTTGTTTATAGTTCCTTGCTGCCTTTGAGAACATTTTGCTATGCAGTAGTGTATGTAAAGAACAATGGTTGGGCTCAGTGCTTCAAATGGTATTACAAAGCAGGTGACCGATGGGTGAAGAGCCCCATAAGAAATGTGTGCAAAATTGAGAAGGTATTTACATTCACGTTGCTGCGAGCAAACTTCTTTATTTGCAACTCAGTACAAGGGACCTGGACTAACTGCATTAACTCAATTGTCAACATCCCACCTAATACCTGTGCTTTACTGTAGGGTGGTGGTCTTTCATCTCAAATAAGACTCTCGGCATCAAAGGAAGCCATGCTGCTCCCAGGTTACTGCTTTGTCATTGTAAACAATTAATCCATTGTTCGTACGCCACTCCAACTCCTTTCATGGGGATTGGCTGCCTCACTGGATTTTGCCAAAGTGTGGTGTAAGGCAAGCTTTTTTTGTGCCTAAGCCCATTCAAATTAAGGAAAGGGGCTCCAATTGCAAGTTACCAGCACAAGTGCAATTTTGCCTGTTGTGCAAAATTGGGTCCACAATTTGTTAGTGGTTTTATAAACATTCCCCATTTTAGTCCATCTACTTATTTGGTAAATTTAACTGAGCCCAGTAATTTTTAAGAATTGGTAAAGAAACTTATTGCCTTGTTCAGGAGTTGTCATGATTGAGCTGTTAAATTTAGAAGGACTGGAGGTTGTGAGTACTTCAGATGTGAAATCTGAAGCAAATTGTGAATACGGAGTGGTATTACCAGCAAGGAGTGGATAACATTGATTGATTGATGAGTGAAAGAGCTCATTGATATGAGAGAACAAGTGGAGGAAAGGACAGTCTTCTGGATGATGCCTGAGCAATGGATGGAGCCCAAGCCATCAACTACAGGACAGATAAAACTATTAAACAACTACATAGCCATACAATGGCATGGGGTGATGGCATACAATGATAATTTGTGCGAGAACCTGTTTAAGGCTTTGGAGATGTGTACTGTAATGCACTGACAGATGATTCACCAAAATGTCCCAAGAGAACATTTCTGGAGGAGCAGAAGATGTCCTGTAGAAATGGCCAGTTAAAAATTCCACTGTTAATTGTGGATTAGACCAAAATGTTTCAGGTGATTGGTGCAAAATGCTCTAGATTTGTTTAGCAGAATTGTGCATTTAAAGTAAAACAATTAGTTTCTTTCATGATGTAGATTGGAATGTTTGCAATTACACCAGGAGTTTATGGGATTAAAAGTTCTTGAGATGCAAATTTGAAAGTGCATTGGGGTTCTTTCAAAAAACGATTGGTTGAATCATGCAAGAGATTTCAGAAGCAGGCCTTGCTTGTTGGTGAGCAAGATAAAAATAGGCATGATTCATTGTCCAGAAACAAAGCTATTTATTAAAGTTAGAGACTTTGAACATACTCTGAAGACCTTATGAAGGATAATTGACCCATTATGTAGACTTTTTCAATATGCACTTATTTTGTGCTTCCAGCATTTGCCAACTTTTGTGCGTCATATTACTATTTAAAGATATTAATAGTTTTAGTCTGTAATCCTCTGGCCTATGTGACAATATATCAACGTTTCAAATTTTGGTAGTGAGAGACTTGCATTGAGAATAATTGTTAGCACCATGGATGATACATCTGTGAAGATGGAGTATGAGGAAGGTACAGTGTTTAGAATGTGGTACAACGTCAACCTATTGGAGTCACTGTTTGATCCCTTGGTACTTTTTATTACATCAAAAGAGCTTTATATTAAAGTTCAAGTTGTTGCGCGAGAAGACAGTTGTACAAAAGCCTGCAACCATTATCAGCAATTTGCAAGTTAGTAACTTATAAAACTCTAGAAAGTACTAATATTAGAACCAATGAGGTTGGTAGAAGGATGCTGGGGATCATCTTTGGTACAGGGTGAACAAGAGCAAATATCCAGTGAGGAAAGGTGGACTGGCAGTAAATTAGGTTAAAGCAATGACACGGGACAGAGGAAAGCTCGGAGACACACGTTTTGACTCGGGGAGCAGCCCTGTTGGAACCAGTTGGAAAGGATCAGCCCTACCTAACAGGTTAATACTTGATGTTGATGATAACGAGCATATAGAATGGAGGAGAGTTCTTTCCCAATTCCATTATGATTATGTGTGAGAAGAAAAGTGAGTCAAAAAGATATCTTCTCTTCAGCCAAGCTAGTAACTGGGTCTTAAGAGAAGTGGAAACCAAGATTCGCAGAACCTATGGAAGGTATCTTTTGCAGTCTCAATTCAGTTCCCGCTGAACATGGACCCATAGCTGAAATTGCTCAATTCAGAACCACTTGACACTAAATTGACAATCACAGAACATAAATAGCTGCTGTACATGCAAGTGCTCTTCTGAAATTTTAGACCAAGGTACAATGTTTAGATAGAATAGAGGGGGCTTTATTTTATGTCTAAATATTTTATACATGACTTGGAAGTGCTTGCCCAGCATTGTTAGACCAGTCATTTAAACTTGGAACTTGGAGTCTCATTAACCTATTGTCCTCTATGTGATAAAAAACACTCAGATATATATTCTTCAAACGTACACAATAACCACTGGAGCTACTGTAATCTGAATACATGCACATCCTTGAGCATCCTAAGTTTTACAAAGGTGATATGGTTTGCCTTGTGTTTACAGATGTGTTGCCTTAGCTTTACAGATGCAGGGTAATGGCATGTTGCCAGTTTTGGAATTGAAGTTAAGTGGATTATTTTGTCCTTTTCTCTATCTGCAGATCCCTGTTTCTTATTATCCCCCTGGGCAGTACCAAAGCTCCAACCAGCAGTACCGGCCTCTCTCCCAGGTTCCTTACAACTCTCAGCGCAGTCAACAGCTGCCTCAGCCAACGCAACAAACAGGTTAGTGAAATACATTGCATTGTAGACTTAAAGATTTTATCACTGACATACATATCAGACGAGCTCTTTTATCACATGCAAATGTTTCTTTCCTCGTCATGTTCACCTCTAGAAGTCAATGGCTTTAGATTACATTACTCTTCAGATCCGTTGATCTATGTAAAAAAAAACTGAAGTTGCTCCTCAGCCTTTACATTCAACTTTTAATTAGCTGCTTTTCAGTTAATTAAAAGCAGTTTTCTTCCCTTTTGGCATCCTGCACACACTGCTGTACAAAGGTATTGCCTCTGTCCATTTTGCAAGGAAAAGTCATTTGGAACAACACCCTGTATGACACCAGGACATTGTGTGCATAACTTTTCCAGCATTGTTAATTTAAACCATGCCTTCAATGTTTTAGCCAGTTTGTAAAATATTTTAACTTTGTACCATTATCCTGCACCAGTTTTTTTCATCTGGCTGTCCTGTGCAAGTTGTTGACATCTGATCAATTTTTGCTTCTGGATATGATTATTTATCTAAAATGTAGCCATGATTGCTGCTTTAGATTTCTCTTATTGAAAAGCAATGTGTCAGCCTCCAAGAATTGTGTGCAGTTTTCCACTTGGGCTTGTTAGTGAATTTTGGAGGAGTAGATCCAGAGAAACTAGAATTATGGCTCAGGCCAGCGTGTCCGGAAGACTACTGAGCCAAAGTCAGCCAAAAGGAGACGAGTTTCACATCACAGTATTGCATTAATGAAGGTCTTTATGACATTTTTATTACTGCAATATCAATGTTCGTTTCAGTGTCTGAATGCGTGAACTCAAAACTTAAGTGTTTCCCCAGGGGAACAGAAATTTTCTGGATAGTCCAATGGTTAATTTGTTTTATATCATATTTGATTTGGTGATCTTGCAGACATTTCAATCTTGGTATGTTCCATAGGTTCCATAATAATTTGGTAAAGTGGCAGCCGTTCTAGAAGAGCAAAATTGATATCTGAATATGTAACGTTATTGCCTTTAATGTTCTAACTTGGTATCAGAGTATACATTAGAGAATGCAGCAGCTTGATGCTAATGCTACACTTCCCATTCAGCTGCAGAAATTAGAACAGTTGTTAAAGACGGTGGGGTAGATTTTTGACTTGCTGGCTAGGTGCAAAGCCAGTGTTGCAGATTAGTCACAAACAATATTTCCTTTGTGGAAAATCGAGCATTTTCTATAACAGGCATCCAATTTGTAGTGCCAGTTTTATACCCAGGTAGCATGTTGAAGATCTTTCCCTGCTCCTTGTCTGCTTTTGATCATCTAGTGATTCTCATGGAGTCCTGTCATGATCATAATTTTTTTCAGTAGAAGCTACTGATTTTGTCCCTTAAACATGAAGAGTAAACTTTCACATGCTAGTTGCCAGATTCAAAGTGCTATTATTCAATGTGTGAGGCATCATAAGTGAGTATCATCTATGAAGGCACCGCAATCGAGCCAGATTCCCTTCTCATCTGAGTCCACACACTTGCAGTAGGACTCATTGGACAGCCAGAACCCTGGCTGATTTTTTTTCTTCCTTTAACCCAGGGGTGCTGAAGCCAGTTGTACCCTGGCTGAGATCAACTATCTCAACACAGAACTGGGGATGAAATCTGTGATCTTCCTGATTTTTACATCTCAGTTACCAATTGTAAATCCAATGCACCATTGGGGAGCCTCTAGAATTGGTTTGAAAAATAAGAGTTTTTTACTGCAGGGACTGAGGTAGTGCACTATTTCTGGCATTCCTCCCTATGTAAAGGATTTATTTGGTGGCATATGTACACTGTTCTTTATAATAATTGTTCTCCTTGCTAAAAACTCATCCATCAAAGTAACGGGAGAATCCATCTTAATATGATATTAATGTTTCTTTTTGAGGTTCCTATAAACCACGCATCAATCCTGTAGTTTTGCTGGTTTTCTTTATGATAAGCAACCAATGGCCCAGCTCTTACTCTTTTTTTATTATTCTGGAACATAGGTTTACAGGGTGTGATACCAAACCAGCAGCAGACCTACCAAGGGATGATGGGTGTACAGCAACCCCAAACACCAGGCTTGATGAATAATCAGCGAAGCAATCTGGGAAACCAGATGCAAGGGATGATGGTCCAATACTCATCTGTTCCATCATATCAGGTAATGAATTCTAGGAAATCGATCAAAAATCAAATTTAAAAAGTCAAAGCACATTCATCAAACTCATTAGTGTTATTACATACGGAGTGAAATGTTCAGAACTTTACCACAAATGTTCAGAACTTCTTCACTACAGAAATCTGGGAAATAGATATGTTATTGAAGCCTATTTTATGAACAAAACATTACCTGTGATTTTTAACCATTAGTCAGTTCACCTCATGTTAGTGCCTCAAGTTTTTTCTCCCTTCCTCAAAACAAGAAAACATGAGAAGGGTCACCAACATCCTTCTCATTGAAGAGTTTTATGCTTCTGATTGGTTCACTATGACTAGTTGGTACAATAGATGTTGCTGCACTTAGTGCATTGATGAAACAGAGTGCCAGTGTCCTCTATTGATGAAACAGAGTGCCAGTGTCCTCTGGCCCTCGCTATCTCTGATCCAAATGTGCATTGTAAAGACCTAAGATTTTCTGTGTGTTAAATCTATTGTGGAACATCTGCAATATCTGAGTCTATTTTGCTGGACCTCATGCAGTGCAATAATCAGAACAGCTGTTCAAAAGTGTCCACTTGTACTGCATCATCTGAGATCCCTATTTGACTCCAGTAGCTTGTTGCCCGGTGTAATCCAGTGCACTAATTTTTTACCAGCCAGCACTGACAATAATAAACTGGTGCCTGATGTTACTGGTGTATACCTCGTGGTGCCAATGAAAGCTAGCGGAGTATTCTCCAATGTTGACCAGTGCCAGAGATGGTGTCCTGATTTGTATCGCTGGTGACCAGATTGCTTCCAAGCAGCAGCTGAGTTTGGCTATCCAGCACTGCCCAAAAGAGCCTGCTATTGCCACTTTTATCTCTGTGCCCTGGCATCATTTAATTGGGTTTCATGGGAACACAACAATGCTGAGCCCTAAACAAAAACAGAATTACCTGGAAAAACACAGCAGGTCTGGCAGCATCGGCGGAGAAGAAAAGAGTTGACGTTTCGAGTCCTCTTCAGCTGCATCAGCGTCAGAAGGTGAATTCCACACACTCGGAAGAGGGGATAGTAGAAGTCCCAGCTTTGTCTTGCTTCAGGCCGCCTCCTCCTCTAGCTGTTTCTAAAGTCCCTTTCGATCACTTCCTGCAACTTCTGGGGCATGTATGTGTGTGTGTGCTGGGGGTTTGCTCCCAGAGAAAGCAGTTGTGTCGCTTTGCCTCTACTCAGTGACAGATTTTCATGTTGTGGGGTCTGACTATTAACTTCTTGCTTCATGAACTTTCAAGTCTTGCTGCCCCAGGGAACCTTAACCCTCAATGAGTGTAGCTAGCCTGTGCTGGGCTAACTTGGAGTCAGTGTGTGAACTGGAAATTGGTTGGGTGGCGGAGGGATGTAGGGGAAACGTGTTGAGAAAGAAAAGTAATTGTTCAGCAACGCCGATTGCATCGATCTTGGTACCTAGTTCTTGGTGTTTGAACTTGTCTTGCTTGAAGGCCTCTGCCCCTAGAATGAAACCTTTTTAAAGTGAATCATTTTAATATTTATCTCTGACTCTGTTTCTCATTTTCTCCCTTTTTTCTTTGTAAATCTCATTCTTTCTGTCCACTTTCCAATCATCTTCTGCTTTCTGTGTGCCTCTTTGTCTTTTGTCATTTTGTCTCCCAAAGTCTGTTTATGGATGAACAGAGTTGTAACTGGGCTAAGACTTGGAACAGAGAGCTTCCTAATACTAAGGCTGTAAAGTAAGGGAATGCAGTTGAAACACTTGGGTCATAGGAGGCTAGGGTCTGGAGTTGCTGCTGGCAGGGGACCTGAGTGGGAAGGAACTAGTTGACCTATTAGGAATACTGCAGAACGGAGAACACCAGCTGGCCAGGCAGTTGAAGCACATATAGACCAAATTACTCTCCCTTCATGCCAACCAACTGGATAAAAGCATTATACTGAAGGGCTGCAAAATCAAGGAATTAGTGGAGGCCGGGGGCAGTTGGTTGGAGGGGCTGCCTGTATCCCTAAGCTAAAGCAGGAATGGAGTTGGGAAGACATGTTGATGATAGGCTGTCATTTGTGATTTAAAACAAAATCTGGGTTATGTCATTTCCATAGACCATTAGATTATTGGAAAAGTCCTGGAGTTGTCAGCACTTGATTCCCTTGGGGCAGTAGAAGCACAGGCTTTGTAGCTCCCACACAGCAATCAGATTACTATGAAACAATATGATAGCTGAGGGCAGCAAGGTGGGGCAGTGGTTAGCTCTGCTGCCTCCCAGCTCCGGGGACCCCGGGTTGATCCTGACCCCGGGTGTCTATGTGGCATTTGCACCTTCTCCCCGTGTCTGCATGTATTTCCTCTGGGTGCTCCGGTTTACTTCCACCATCCAAAGACGGTGCTGGTTAGGTGGATTGGCTACGGTAAATTGTCCCTGTGTGTGTGTGTGTGCGCGTGTGTGTGTGTGCGTGCGAGTGTGTGCCCTGTGCTGGACTGGCATCCCGTCCTGGGTGTACCCCGCCTAGCACCCATTGCCTGTTGGGATAGGCTCCGACTCCCCGCAACCCTGAATTAGGTGAAGTCGTTTTGGAAAAGTGAGTGAGAATATGAAGGCTTAAGAGAATTGCAAGCAGCTGAATAGAGGAAATAAAAGCAAAGTGCTGGAAATGCTCAGCATTTCTGGGTGCATCTGTGGAGAGAGAAACAGAGTTATTGTTTTGAGTCAAATATGACTCTTCTTTAGAACCGAAGAATGTTATGACACAGCCGATGGTAAATGCTGAGTTGTTCAAATCCCAGAGGGAAACTTGAAACAACAGCCACAACTAATTTTTCAATTTGTACGTTTTGAGATGCGGGCTTTCAATTCAGTAATAATGTTCTTGGGTTTTATAAACTAGATTAAACATTTATTAACAAGAAAAATGAATTTTAAGCAAATGCATCGATCTACAAATTACTACTATGATAACTTCTAAATCCCCTAATTAATCTAACTCCCAATTACACTTCCGTTTAGGCAACAATAAGACACTCAGGGCAGGATTTTTACCTCGATGAGCGGGCCCAGGAGCGGTCACGAAACCGACCGCCATCCGTGTTCGAGCCCCAACCGCAATTTCATGCTGCCTGGCCAATTAACGGCTAGCCAGCTTGAATCACGCACTGCAACGCTGAGCGCTGCCAGGATGAGGGAGGGGGGAGAGCGAAGGCACAGAGCTGCTTTAGGGAGCTGAAGAATTTTGAAAACATAAATAAAGAATTTAAAAATATTAAAAGCATTCCCCTCATGTGACTCTGTCACGCGAGTAGGGACATGTTATAAATGAGATTTAAACATTTTTATTTTATTTTTAATTTAACTGTAAGGTTGGACGGGCAGCGGAAAATTGCATTTAATTATGACTTTAATGGCCTTAATAGGCCTGTTAATTGTTGGCGGGTGCGCTGCTGACTTCCGTGCGCGCCCGCCTACCTATCAAAATATCAGACGAGTTCGCAATGACGGCAGGACGCTCACCCAACATCATCGCACGTCATTTTACACTCGAGCAGGTCGGTGCACACCCGCCTGTTCAGCGAAAAATTCTGGCCATAGATCTTAAAAGACCCAGGCAAAGAAACACGATGCCCTGAACAACCCAATTCAATGTGAGTTTCCTTAACTTCAGTTCTTTGTGGACAGCAGCTTGAGGCTTAGATATTGAAGGCATTTCACGCTTGTTAGATCTTAGAATGCCTTCCCTCACACACAACCTTTGCTCCTTTCTACATATTTTCCTCGTTGAATGCAAATTCCCATTGTTTCACTATGTCTTTGAACTTCCCTCATCATAAAAATCTCTCATAGTGCAGTTTTACCAGTATTTTTTTGGGAAAAATAAACACACTGGGCAGAATTTTGCCCATGGCGTGCGGGATTGGTGGGGGTGGGCAGGAAGCCAACTGCTGCCTGCGATCGACAGCGCACCACGATTTCATGCCGGCCAATTAAGGCCCACCCAGCATGATATGCGAGTGCAGCGCTGCCTGTGCGGTCGGGGGGGTGGGGGGGTGGTGGGTAGGGAGGAGGGCAAGCAGGCCTAGAGTGAACTTCACACATGCACGTGAGAGAGCCCTGAATAACCTCCCTGAGGAACGGAGCTGCCTCAAAGAGATGAAGAAGATATTGAAAAGATTAATAAAGCACAGAAAAATGTAATGCAACATGTCCCCTCATGTAGCTGTCACATGAGCAGGGACATGATTTTAATTAAAATATAAAGTTTTTATTTTGTTTGTATTTGTTTTTGGAAACCTCATCCTGCCCTTGAATGAGGTTTCCAAAAAAATGCAAAGGCCGTTTGGCCTTTTTATCTGCCCACCAACCGTTAGGTTGAATGAGCAGTGAAAAATTAACAACAATTGATAACTTAGTGGCCTTAATAGGCCTTTTAATTGTTGGCGGGCGCGCTGCTGGCCAACTGAACTATTGCGCAACTGCACAATGATGTCGGCACACTCGGCCAACGTCATCACGCGTCATTTCCCGCTCGGTCGGGTACTTGCCTGCCCGCTGAGCTAAAAATTCTGGCCAGGGTTTCTGAACTTCACCTGGCTTGGTGACACATTTCACACCACCTTTAAAAACAATCTAGCCTAGTTTATTTAAAAATGCAAATGTCCTTTTACACCTTACAGGCTAAAGTTCCTCCATGTTTACCTACTTAACATTTCAAACTAAGCTCATCTTCTGAAACATCAAAGTCTTCAGACCAGCTGCCTTTAATCCAATTAAGACACATACACACACACACACCACTATTTTACAATAAATTCCAATAACATTATGGGCAGAATTTTGCCCTTGGCAGGGGCAGTCAGGAAGCCGACCGCTGCCTGTGATCAGCAGCACAGGGTATTTTACACGGGCGGGCCAATTAAGGCCTGCCCAGTGTGATAGGTGAGCGGTAGCACTGAGTGCTGCCTATGCAGGCGAGCAGGCCAGGCGCGCAGTTCACGCATGCACGTGAAAGAACGCTCAATAATCCCCCTGAGGCATGGAGCTGTCTCAGGAAGATGAATAATATATTGGACAAAATGTCAAACATCAGAAAAATTTTAAGAAAACAAGTCCCCTGATGTGACTCTGTCACATGATCAGGGACATGTTTTTAATTAAAAAATAAAGTTTTTATTTTATTTGTATTTGCTTTTGGAACCCTCATCCCAACAATGGATGAGATTTCCAAAAAAGGCAAAGGCTGCTTCACCTTTTCACCTGCCTGCCAACTGTTAGGTTGAACGGGCAGTGATAAATCAAACTCAGTTGATAATATAATGGTCTTAACAGGCCTTTTATTTATCGGAGGACGCGCTTCAGGCTCCAGCGCGCGCCCGCAGACTTGTGCAACTGTGCGTTGACGTCAGCACGCTCAGCCGACATCAGTGCACGCCATTTCACACTCGGTCAGGTCGGGCATGTGCCCGCCAAGCATAATTTTCTGTCCTATTATATCTACCTAACAAAGAGGGTAGAAATGTTTTATGCCATCGAAAGGAGGGAGACGGAGGAAGAACAAAAGGGAATGTCAGGGATCTGTTAGAGGGTGGGAGAGATTAAATAACAAAGGCGTCACAGAATCTCAGAATTGTTACAGTGCAGAAGGAGGCCATTTGGCCCATCGTGTCTGCACCGGCTCTCCGAATGAGCAACTCACCTCGTGCCATTCTCCTGCCTTCTCCCTGTAATCCTGCACATTGGCCAGGATTTCCCAGTCGCTGAGCGGGGCGCTGGGGCCCGCTCGCTGACGCGGGATGATGTCGGGCGAAACTCCTGATGTCACCCAGCTCCATTTCAATTTTCAGTTAGGCGGGGACTCAACCGAATCAGTTGTGCGCCCACCAATCTGTCAATGGCCAATTGAGGCCATTGACAGAGTCATTAAAGTAATTAGTGGACCTGCCCGTCCAACCTTAAGGTTGGCGGGCAGGCTGGGAGCCCTGGTGGGCATTCGAAAAAGCATCAAACCTCATCCACCGGCAGGATGAGGTTTCATGTAGCTTTTAAAAAATGTAATTAAACTGTATTTAAAAGTGATGGACATGTCCCAGTTCATGTGACAGTGTCACACGAGGGGACATGTCAGGGAAATTTTCTTTTTCTATTTTTCAGATTTTTTACTGTAGAGCCGATCTCCCTGAGGCTGCACTTAGCCTTGGGGAGATGAGTGCGCTCTTCCGAGTGCATGCGTGAAAGAGCGCACTCTCAATTTTAGGGAATCCCCCCCCCACCCCCGCCTGCACAGGGAGTGCATGGCGCTTCCATGCTGACGTCACGCTGGGTGGGTCTTAATTGGCCCGCCCACGTAAAATGGTGGCGCGCCCCCAATTGGGGGCGCCGATCAGAGGCACACCTCCACGCACCCGCTTTTCAACTTCCCCAACAGGGGGAATATTCTGCCCGTTGTTCCTTTTTATATAATCATCTAATTTGTTCTAGTTCCTCCAAATATCATTGTAAGCTATTCATTTTAAACACATTCTTGTCAGCACTCCAATTGAAAACCTAGGCCATATTCTCTATTATTGGGTTATAACACTCCAATTTGGAACTTCATAAGCAGTAAGGACAAATCACAAATTAAGATTTTTTGAAAGAGCTTTTCCAGCGCACAAAAAAACAACAGGTCTGACAGCATCTGTGGAGAGAAAGACGGAGTTAACGTTTCGAGTCCAGATGACTCAGACCTGCTGAGTTTTTGTTTCAGGTTTCCAGCATCCACAGTATTTTGCTTTTATATAAAAAGATAACATTGCAGATGAGGCTGTGCGTATAATTTAAGCCACCCTTTGACCAGTTTCCAGTTCCACATCACAAGAGACCAGAATTTATGCCTCCATTATAGACACTGGAAAATAATCACTTCCTAGGATCATAGAATACAGCACGGGTGGTGGTCATTCAGCTCATCATGACGGTGCCAGTTCTCTGCAAGAGCAGCTCAGTCAGTCCCACTCCACGTGGCTCTACAATATTTTCTATTCACATAATGATCCAATTTCCTTTTGAAAGCTCCGATTGCGTCTGACTCTACCCGCTGCGTAAAAAGGTCTTTCCTCTTGTCGCTTCTGGTTCTTTTGCCAATCACCTTTAATCAGTCTCCTCTGGTTCTCTAACCTTCTGCCAGTGGGAACCATTTCTCTATCTACTGTTGTCATCTTCCCAGTTTACTTTAACTTTTTTTTAAAAAAAGCAATTTATATGTATAAATAAAGCTTCCTTCTCATTTACTGTTTTTCAAAGCTTAGGTTTGAATTTTCCTTCCTTTCCCAATCACTCAATTTTCTGACACTAAAGATCAAACTCATTATCCTTTGTACAGATCCAGACATTGGAGACCAGAAGCTCAAGATATATCATACAGCTACAACTGTTTGGCCTCAAATTTGTACCCTACACAATTGGCAAAACCGTATAGTTCAGAATTGTGTTAGTTTTACTGACATATTGTTCTGCAGTCTTTGAACATATTGAGTGCTGGATCTGTCATTCCCAGATCCTGAAAATCTCTTCCTCAGTTAGTTTAATCCCAGTCGTTGAGTAATTCATCTTCCACTTAGTCTTCTAATGTGCAATACCTTGGTTTTAATACAAAATGCATTATATTTCCCAAGGCTCCCCTGAAGATTCATCTACCATTGTTCTCTTCACTTATAAATATTGTCAAGTTCTTCTGTAGTTCATTTTTTAAAATTCTTTTATGAGATGTGGGTGTTGCTGGCTGGCCCAGCCCTAATTGCCCCTTGAGAAGGTGATGGTGAGCTGCCTTCTTCAACCGCAGCAGTCCACATGGTGTAGGTACACCCACAGTGCTGTTAGGGAGGGAGTTCCAGGATTTTGACCCAGGGACAGTGAAGTGAGTGACAGTGATGTTATGGAACAAAAGATGGGAATGGTAATGGTTTTAGTAAAGGAACAAAGCATTTGGATAAATGGACAAATTTTGACAAATGCTTTGTTCCTTTACTACAACCATTATCATTCCCTTTTGCTTCATGACATATTTTGTTATTTAATCTCTCCAACCTCTACGCAATCTCTGATATTTTTTTTTGTTCTCCCTCCCTTTCCCTGCTTTCGATGGCATGTAACCCATCACATTTCTGCTCTCCTTCAGTTCTGATGAAGAGTCATATTTGACTCTTCTGTTACTCTCTCCAGATCTGCTGAGTATTTCCAGCGTTTTCTGTTTTTATTTCAGATTTCCAGCATCCACAGTATTTTGCTTTTATTAGAGCTGTATGAAGGAATTGGTTTTATATTTCTCACTTATTGGTAGAATCAAACAGCTTCAAAACCTTGCTTTTAAACATTTAGATAATCTACCAAGAAATAGTTTGTTTTTCTCTCTCTCTCAATTGATTTGTTACTACACAGGTGCCAATGTCCAGTGATTCTCAAGTAGTTGTACAGCAGACCTACCAGCAGCCTGTCATGGTACCCAGTCAGTCTGTCCAGGGGACACTACCTGGTGGAGGAGTGCCAGTATATTACAGTGTAATTCCACCATCCCAGCAAAATAGCACAAGGTAAGAGATTGTTATATAGTCGAAGCACCTGGTTAAGACCTCTTGTTTTAGGAAGCATGGTGCCACTCAAGGCTGAGATATAAGTTCTAGTCTGTGTAATTTCTCATCTGTCATCTACAGTTGCAATGCCTTTGGAGGAGTAATTTGAATGTGCTTGTTTCTTTCAAGTGTAACTTCTATATTTAATAATGAATTAAAGCTGATCAGCAAAGAAAGTCTGAAGCAGTGCCTGGAAATAAAAGCTAACTAAGCTCTCAGTGAGTGGAAGAGGAATGGTAAGAGGTAGATTCCCTGCAAGGGTCAGCACAACAATACACAACATGCAGAACGCACCAGCTCCGCAAATATAATCTCTCAATACCAGATTAATGCTGGAGAGGCTGCAGAAAGGAGGGTGCATGCTGTCTCAAACCCTGCATTTAGACATTCTAGCTAGTTGTCCATGCAACCACAAGTATCGGTGATCAGCCTTGCAGCTCCAGAGAACTGAGCCCACTGTTGGCTTTACTCACTATAAAGCCAAGTATTTCCCCCCACAACAAGCAGCCTGACACAACTTTTGCTACGAGATAGCAAGTGCATCTTCCCTGTCTGGCACAGTGCAGCCTCCCCACAACAAACGTGTTGAAGCACGTGTCCGATGTACCTCAGTAAGAACAAGTGATGTTTGACCTTTGCCTGAAACTGGGGAATACCAAGCAATTTGAAGCCCACTCTTGGAGGCTCATTCAGTGCAGACAACCTCAGCACAGTGATCTACTAACTGATGGGGAAAGTCGACAGCCCCAATCATCTAAATTCCCTTTCTCCCAGTGAGTGCACAACCATGTCAAGAAACCTAAGCACCTGTATTCCTCCTATAAGCACTGTGTAAACATGGCATATATGTGAATGCAAACTCTTGTGACTTGTACTTTTCTTTCTTCAAACACTATACAGTCTTTGTGAAGACTTCTCCCTAAAATGTGAAACTATTTTTGAATCCTTGCCTGCTGCTATATTTTTCTTGAAATGTGTCCATGGGCATTTAACAAAATGTTAGCCCATGAGTAAGTGTTGGACAAGCTATGGAGAGCACTCACCTGCCACACAGGTTCAAATCTCATCTTGAATAACATAACTTGGGACATCACCAATGGATCAAGTCCATCAATGATTAGCCAAATTGCATGTTGTTTTGAGGAGTAGGATGACCGTATAATGAATCTGTAGTCCTGGCCTTGCCAATTGAAGGAGGTTAATAAGCATGTGGAGAAAAGAGTAAAGAGTATTATAATGTTGGAAAAACATAAAAACATGTATATAAAGACTTGCTTCAAGTATCTTGAACTTACTTTCTTAGTGGGTTTTTTTTGAGTACTAATAAATCTGCTATGATGTTGGTTACAAGTGCTGCTGGACCTGAACTGCGCTTTTTAATGCTTACTGTGGTTCCAACTCAGCCTGAACGCAATAGCAGTTCGCTCATCGCTGTAATGCAGCAAATTTACTGCAGCAATATATCATGACTGATGAGGTAAAAATATTGCACACTGGACTCATACTGGTATGGTCACATTATTTATCAACCATTTTATAAAACTTACTTGGGTGTTTTACTCTCTTGGACCTCTTATTTCTGGTTACTTGCACTCAAAATATTCTTTTCCTCGCATGGTGGAATTTGTTGTCTTTAAGATGCTGCAATCAGTCATTGGCCCCCTCTACTTCCCCATCTACGTGCTGTCCCTTGACAGAATTATTCACATACACGAGCTCAGTTTCTACATGTACACTGATGATACCCCAGCTCTACCTCCCCACCAACTTTTCCACTGCCTCCATTCTCTTGCCTTAAATTATTTTCGATGAACTACACTTTACATGAGATAAGCATTGGAAAGATTGAAGCCATTATCTTTGATTCTGTACGCTTGCCATCAATTCCGTTCCTCTCCCTGGCTACAGTGCCAGACTGCAACCTTGGCATCCTATTTAACCCTGAACTACTTTACCTGTCTCTGCCCCTCCTCAGCCCATCTGCTGCTGAAAGCCTCATCCATGCTTTTCTGATCTCCAGTCAAATATTCCAACACTTTCCTGATGAGTCTTCCACCTTTTGCAAATTTCAGCGTTTCCAAAACTCTGCTGCCCATATTCTATCGCACACCAAGTGCCTCTGAACCATCATCCTTGGCATCACAGACGCACATTGGCTTCCAGTCTCCCGGCCTCTCAAATTTAAAATTCTCATCCTTGTGTTTAATTTCTTTCATGCTCTTATCCCTTCGCAAATCCATTACCTCCGGCAGTCCCAAAGCCCCGACTTTCCATTCCTCTGATTTTGGCCTCTTGTACATTTCCCATGCCCACTCCCTTTGCCCCACCATGGTAGACTTGCCTTCAAGTTGCCAGGGCTCCATGTTTGCAGGTTCCTTCCCTAAACCCATTCACCTCTTCATCTCTCCTGCTTTAAGACACACCTTGAAACTTCTTTGACCAAGCACTATATAAATGTGAGTTTTTTTTATTTCCTCCCTAAAACATTTGCTTCATTTCCTCAGTTATTTACATGATAAAATATTTCTTTTTGCCTGCCTTGCTTTCTATGGTGAATTTTTGGTTTTTGCTGAAGCTGGTGTTGGTGGATGACTGCACCAGGAAAGTCTGTCGACTCTCTCAATTCTGCAGTGACAGGCACCTTGAATAGGTGTAATTTGCTATAGTCTGGGTCTAGCTGACTGATGCCGCAATGTCCAAATTGCCTCAAACATTCCTCTTCAGCTCTGGCGCAAACGTTAGGCTCCATCAAGGAGACAGAAGGGCGCCGGCAACTCAATTTTTTATTTAATAACTTGGCTAAAGCGCTGAATATTTTCTTTCTGCTGCTCCAGTTTAAGTTATTATTTGCAAATATTGCGTCATGTGTCATGAGAAATGGCTTGTCCTGATGCTCTCTAGGCGTTAAAGTTCCACAGGAAAAGAGTGAAAACTGCAAATCCCACGATGCAGCTCTTATCACGTATGTACACATGCATGTCACAGATTTTTCCACCAGTCTTTTTCTGCAGCTCGCTACAGCACACTCTCTTTGTTGAAGTTCTACAGGAGTTGGTGGAAAACCAACTCCCGTAACGCATCCCTCGCTCACAGAATCTCCAATTTAGGTGGCAACCCTAGCATCTGAGGTGCAATTTGTAATTCAAACCCCAGGCAGCAAAGCTGGCCTATGTGATGGAACTTTTTTGAACGCCTATTCTAACATTAAGTAACTAATTTAATGGGTAAGTTTAGTGATTTTTTAATTCCAAAATTGTATAATTTTTGTGTTATTCCATAGATGTTATTGCTAGCTATGTGAAGTGGGCTAAGCAAAGAATGAAAAAGGTAGCCAAAAACAGCATGAAGAAATGATTTGAGTGATTATTTGATTGTTTTTCTGGCATACACTGGTTTGTAAAAAGTAGCATTAGGAAATAAAAGAGGAATTCAATTGCTGGGTTTTCTGCTGGTTACTTGTTCCTCATTGGGACTTTTTTTTACTTTTTTTGTTCATATTTAATCAATGATATTTTAGTAACTTAACAGATAAGTGGTTACTTGAGCCAGCTGTGTTTTTTTTTGCCCCTGTGGACATATGAGGTGTGATGCCCTGAGGTGTGACACTTTCAAGGTGTGACTCCTCGGAGACCACACTTTCAGGTGTGACACTACGCACACGCGCTAGATGCGAGACTTTTAATTATATAGATAGATTTGTGTGAGTTGATCTGTGTAATAGCTGCTGTGTATCAAACTAAACTGGGCAAAACTTTTTCAGCCAATCGGTTGGATTCCTTCAGCCACCTGGTCCAGAGCAGTACCAGATGCCTCAGTCTCCCTCTCCTTGTAACCCAGCGCAAATGCAGCAACAATATACAGGTTAGTGCAAATTTACTCTCACACATGTTCAGATTAGCACACAATCAACTTGGCAAAGCATCAGCAGCTTTCAGTGCTCGCATTCTGACAGAGTATCTGTATAAAAACATGTATTTGCTCTTAATTTCTCCATTGGTGTTTATACTAAGCATTATTGGCAAAACAGCATGATTTAGACAATGGGAGATTTCTTTGGTAGGATTTTGGTTGCAAAACAGACAGTTTAGCACATGATAAAAAATCTGGCAACAACAAGCGAACAGAAGTATGTTCCCAAAAAACCTGATGCATTACATATCCCTGGAGGAAAAGACTAAAGTCTCAATATTAAATCCTATCTAATAACAACAGGTGCACTAGCCACTGAGCAGGAAACTAAGTAAAATAATGATAGAAGCTCTGTTGTTAAGTTCGGTAGGGCCTCCACATTCCTGGCCTTACTGGATTCTACAGCACAGCACCCCACCCCACCTTCCTGCCTTGCCATAAATATCAGACCTAAGCTACTGTTTGTGCGATACAACTTGTGCATCCAAGTTTTGCCATGCCAGAGATAGTTGTGGCAAGAGAAATTCTCTCTGCCAATCCTGAGTGCAGTGATCTAAACTGTTTACATCCCTACTTCAAACCATGCCAATAAATGGTTTTCTGCTCGGCCAGCTTCAACGACAATTGGTTGCTTCTACAGAGAGGAATATCTATATTGAAGCATACAGTCAAAACCAAGCTTCTAAAATCAGTTTTCTGAGGAAACGCACAAAGAGTTTTACAATGCTGTGGTTGGTTAATTGGGCTGAATTCTGGACTAAAGGACAAAGCAGCCCTGCTTGATTGGCACCCCATCCACAAACATTCACTCCCTCCACCACCGACGCACAGTGACAGCAGTGTGTACCATCTACAAGATGCAATGCAGGAATTCACCAAGGCTCCTTCGACAGCACCTTCCAAACTACAACCACTACCATCTAGAAGGACAAGGGCAGCAGAGAGATGGGAACACCACCACCTGGAAGTTCTCCTCCAAGTCACTCACCATCCTGACTTGGAAATATATCACTGTTCCTTCACTGTGACTGAGTCAAAATCCTGGAACTCCCTCCCTAACAGCACTGTGGGTGTACCTACACCACATGGACTGCAGCGGTTCAAGAAGGCAGCTCACCCCCACCTTCTCAAGGGGCAATTAGGGATGGGCAATAAATGCTGGCCCAGCCAACAGTGCCACATCCCATGAATGAATAAAAAAAACTATAGGGCACAATAGCTGAGGACACAGTGAAGTTGACAGAAAAATGAAAACCTTGTAAACAAAACGGCACATTTGTGGGTGGAACTGAGAGTCGCTGTTCTAAATTGTGGGAAGAATATGGTTAAGCAGGAATGTTTCAAATCTAACTGTCTTTCTGAAGTAGTCCTTTGGTATTGTGAAGCGTTCCCTTCTTATCCAGATTGTCACAGCTTTGAAATAATAGGGTTGCCTGTTGCCTAATCTGACTTCTCACAGTAGTATTGGTTGGTTCAGAAAGGTGCTCCAGGGGAAGTTCTTGCATTTCTGTCACAACTCAGCAATTGTTCTGGTTGTAGGGAAGTTCATAAGCCAGACCATGCCCACCCTTTATGCTCAATGTTACCAAGAAATATGCAGTAGAGCCTTGTCAGCAATACAGGAGGAAAACTGGAGGGAATGGGAGGGAGGAATATTCTCTGCCTTCATTGTAATGAATTGCTTTGTGCTTTTTTTTAAAAAAGTGAATGTTGCTTAATGCAGTATAAAATATAACCTCAGGAAGTACAGAAGTTGTGATTCAGTAGCCTTAGAACTGAGCTACTGCTGTAATCGGAAGCTTCTTATTGATAAACTGGAGCTCACTAATCTCTCGAAATTTAGAGAAACAGAGCTGACATTGGGCAGTGAGCAATAGAGTTAAAGTCATCTGTTGACATTTTTGAGATGAGTGCTGTTAACGTATTTCTGGCATCTAGGTTGCAAGTCTCTGTGGTACTATCATGTGAACGCATAAATCACTGGCATCAGCACCTGCAACCATTTAGTTAGCTGCTGAGGGATGTACGCCATCAAAAAAATCCAAAAGATGAGCAGAGATGCATGGCTTCCAATACTCCTTATAGACCTGGAGAGAAATATTTTGTGATATAGCTTGGGATGATTACAATCTTAAAATTCACTTTAAATTTTGGCTGGGTTTTACCTGAAGATAGCACCAAATTAATACTGGGACAGATTTTGTTGAATCACACACAGTTGTTATTAATGCGCAAATCGGCCAGCAACTTGTCGCGAGAAAGAGATACGCCGTGAATTGCGAATCACCACAAGTTTCGCGGAAATGGCATCTCGCGCTTAGCCTTTCCGTGATTTTCATGAAGTTGCTGCATTTGTACATTAATTGCCCATTGAACTTGCCACAGAAAGTTGTCTAGTATTCATTGGCATAAATATCCTTTTAATGCTGTGATAACTGGTAATGGCTGCCAATCAACTTCTCTTGCCCGGGAAGTAAATAGTTATAGGTGTGGAGTCTCGTTCCTTCAGGTTGCGAATTGTTTTAGCTTTTTAAAATGTCAAATTTTATTTCTTTCTTACTTTTCCTTTCTGTCCCCTTTTCTCTCTCTTAATCCAATCTTTCTTTCCCTCCACTTTATTTCTCTTTCTGTACCTGATTTGGCATTGAATTCACCCACTCTACTTCATCCTCCCTTTTCAACTCCTTTTATGTTTATTTCCTTTAATCTCTTTGATTAAACACTGTTTATTCTGTTGTTTGCTAAGGTCCCAGATGCCCTATTGCCCTCGCTGCGCCATCATCTGCTCACACTTCAGAAACTTTGTGGGCAAAAACCTTTGAAACCTAAACACGCACGAACAAGTTTACCTAACTGGGCATGCAACGAGATGCCCCGCTTCAACCAAACCTTGACTGCTGTCTATGTTTTATTTGTTACTTTTGAATGCAAGAATCTGCAATGATGTGATGAAAGATGGCCTATTATTTGTCTCATTGCATTAAGAGCGTCCTGAACTTGCCCTCCAGGTCAAAATTAAAATCAGAATATTCTGATATTCAGAGTGTTGGTTCAATTGAGCAGTTGTTTTTATTTTTCAACGGTTGAAATGTTACGCTGAACTGCAGTAACTCTTCCAGCAATGACTTGATTTTTTGACTAACCTGACCAATCTTATGTTCCTCTGGTTCCAGCAGAGAAGAAACTTAACATCTTTCGTTCCAACAGTCTTTGAGTTGCTTATGCACTGTATTTCACTTAGTCACCTTCTACACCTTTACAACCAGTTCTTTGTGCTCTAACCAGACCAATAGCCCAAAAAGCACCACGCTGAACAATTCCAAAAGTGCCTGGATGTACCAGCATTATAAAAGGTGGTATCTGTTCACTGAGTTTGACAAACAGAATTTAACCAGGGTTAAGTTAAATCTCTCAAGTTTCATATTCAGCCTTATGCAGTGTCCAACTTTTTCAAAATGTAACTTTTAAAAGAAATTGTGATTGAAAGTCTGCAAAAATGTGAGACGATTTTAGAAATCAACCATTAAAATCAAAGCAAATCTCCATTCATAGAAGTCCAATATTGAAGTTTTTAGTTTTAGTCCCATTACTTTAGTCGACTATATTTTTGACTTGGAGGAGGGCAAAGAATGTGACTAGGTTCCAAAATGTGTACAGATATAACATGCTCATGGATGATAATAAAGTGACTTATTACATCTGAACTGTGCTGTGACCAATCCCTTTTGGATACTATTTTGCAACAGCAAGTACCTTTTGATCCCCCTTAGGTGAGTGTGTTTTAAATGAGGGTTGCCAAAGTGAAATTATGTAGAAACGAGTTACTAACTATTACTTCGAAACTGCTTGTATAACTTTCCATAGAATTTGATTTAGCTTTTATTCCTCTCACCTCAGGTGTGCCAGCACCCAGTCATGGAGTTGTGGTCATGCAGCTGAGTGTACCCAATGGCCCTCAGCCCCCTCAACCTCCATTGTTACCGCAATGGAACCAGTGTAAATACTATAGTGTGGAGCAGCGAGGGCAGAAACCCACTGAGCTTTACAACCCCGACAACCCCACACAGGTAAACCTGCTCATCTTTAATTATGTGCTTGTGGTTCTTGCTGCTCCCTGTCAACTGAGGCAAATACCTTGTGTTTGTACTGATTGCACTAATAACAGAACCATCTTGAATTAGTAAATTCATTTCTAAATATTTCTAACTTTTGCAGTGCAGCAGATGCGATTCTCGATCAGGCACTAGTAGATGCTAGATGTGGGCATTGATGAGTATATCCATTTAGCAGTGGTCATCTCTGTTCATATTCTATGTATCAGAGATTGGCTTGAAATTGATTGTGCCAGTCTTTCCATTCTGGACTTTTGACTAGCTGAAGAAACTAATTAAGCTAATTAAGCTAAAATTAATCAGCTAATTAAGAACCCAGATTTCAGAGAGATGTTTCCACTTTGAAACAGGATGGTGAGAATTGAGCAGAAGAGGATAAGATTAGAAAAGCTAGGTCACATAGAAAAGAAGTTTTCAGATAATATTACAATAACAAATTTATGTAAGACAAAATCAGTTGGCTCTGGGTCACCAGATTTGCACTGAATTTTCTCACAATTTAAATGTCAAAGTGTTAGTCAGAACATTCGTTCTGATTCCATACCTGTTCCTTTTTTAAATCAATAAATAAAGGTTATTACTTCTAGTATTTGTCAAGGGGTGAAATTTCTGTTATAAAAATCCAAAGAATGTCTGTTTTCTCTGCAATTAGCCACCTGCTAGCGCTCATTCCCAGACCTGTATGTTTGAAAGTCATAATGATATAATTTAACAAGTTGTTAATAATGGAGAAAAACAGCCATTACCTGGTCTGTAGTGGAAAGAGGAAAGTCGTACGACTTTGGGAGATCATAAATTCAATAGTAAGAAGGAGATCATTCAGTCCATCGTGACAGTGGGCTGAGAGTTATCCAATTAGTCTAACTCTTCCGATCTTCCCCCAGAGCCCTACAATTTTTTCCCTTTGGTATCACATGTCCAGTAAAGATATATAATCTTTGGCTGCACCATTGTTAGAAGCATATAATCACAGCGTGATAGGTTTTCATTATGCAGTTTCCATTATAATTGTGGACATAGAAATTTATAATTGAAATATAAGATTAAGGACAGAATGTATGGCTTTAAAATGGAGACTAAATTATGTCTGTTTGCTCTGGTCCAATAGTTCACCTGATGCCCATCCTTGGACTTGATTTACCATATGCAGTGCCATATTTAAAAAATGAAGCAAATAAATGTTTTCATTTTCTGAATGCCGGGTTGTGAAGGTTACAATTTAATTTGTATGTTTTGAGGCAGACCCTACCTCAAAACAGAAGTTGAACTGAAAATGAAACTGAAAGTGAAGCAGAAAAGGTAAACACAGCAATGAAACTGAACTTCCCAGTTTCTAAGGAAATCAAAAACAAGCTAAGGTTGAGAAACTGAAACCTTGTTGAAAGATATAAAAGGATGCAGATCAGTCCAAGCTGTACAGTAGCAGTTGGTGAGTCCACTGGAGCAGAACAGACAAGCTGAAGAAGATTCATGAAGGCTAGATCCAGAAGCTGAGAATAAGCAAAGAAAATAAGTTGCTACAGCTATTTCTGTTGCAGGACAATAGCATTGGTGGATCTATCCCATCCAGACCATGTTGAGCAGGTTCCGCAGACATGTGCCATTTGTAATGAAGACTGTGCCCGTGGAACTCTGGTTGGTTATGTGCTGCTGTCAGCTGGGGATCAGACTAGAAGGAGAGGAGCTGAAATTTCTCGAGGAAGACAGGGTTTTAAGGACTTTATGACTCACTGATCACTAAAGTCTGAGTGGACTGCTGAGCCAATTTGTAAGATCTGTCTTAGTTGTATCTGCCTTTTAAGGTGCAATTTATGGTTTATATTTGACTACAATTTGCCTGTCAATTCATTTTTTAACTTACGTTAATTCTGGATGTTAATATATAGGACAGATAGTATTTAGTGTTTGCTTTGTTGACAGTTGTATAGTAAAAATTCTTCTGTTTTCAACCATGGAATCTTGTGGCGTCATTCTCTTAGAAAATAACTGGGATTTAAAATGTTGTCTACTTAATAAAACTGGGGGCTCTTTGCAGGATTTTGAATCCACAGAAAGCTACAGATGCTAGGACTCATTAAGGTTAAAGCTAACAAGATTTCTAGGTGAATTTTACTGCACCATTGAAAAGCATGGTGGCTTTATCAATTGCTACGACTTCTCTGGAGAGGGAAGATTTATCCCTGAATGATTTGCAACAATTAACCATCATTAGGTTAATAGCATTAGCAGAAAAGTTGAAGTTGGAGTTAAAATCAAAAGCTAAGAATGCAGACATAATTGAGGTAATAACACAACACCTGGGATTGGAAGATGAAAAGCCTGACCAAGGTAGAATGCAGCTTGAGTTAGCTGGAAGACAGTTGTAGATGAAGCAGTTTTGAAATGGAAAAAGAAATGCAAAAACTCAAACTTGAAGGAGAGGAAAATGAAGGAGCACAAGAAATGGAAATGCAGAAGCTTGAAATTAAATTCCAGAAAGATAAGCTAGCAAAGAAAAAACGAGACAGAAACAGAGAGCTTCAAGAAGAGAGAGAAATTAAATGATATGCATTGGCTAAAGAAAAGCTTAGGCTACATAGTTTCAGAGAAACTGTTCCGGTCAATAAGAACAATACTATAGAGGATAAAAGTGGTATAAAGAAGCCAGTATGCTTTCATTGCCATAAGACAGGGCATGTAAAAGCAAATTGTTAGAAGCTGAAAGTTAAATTGGTGGCAGTAACAGGGATGCCTAAGGAGTCTCCTGAAAAGACCATACCAGTAAAGGAAACTGGTGATATAGCAATAGCAGTAGTACAATTACAAAGTGCTCCCTTATAACCTACTAGAATGGTGGATTTAGCTCAGGATAGTTAAGAGGATTCTTCTCTAGATACTGATAAAGTGAATCAAGTTACTGGAGATTACAGGTTTTGTCTCTAAGGGAAAAGTATTCCCTTACTCCTCCAACAAAACAAGTAATCAACTTAATATTTTGTGAGGATACTGGGACAGTTCAGTCATTGATGGTGGCTGATGATACGATTTGTCTTCCAGATGGCTTGAGGAAAGAAAAAGTATTAATAGAGGGCATTCATGGAATTTATGAACTTGTCCCCTTGTATAAAATTAATTTATGAAGCTATGTTACTGTGGAAATTGTTCCTAGGTTACCTATTGAAAGGGTAGATTTTATACTGGGTAATGATTTGGCAGGTTGAAAAGTATTAGCATTTCTGAGAGTTTCAGGAGAGCCAGTTGAGGTGAGAGAAACTGAGATTTTGCAGGAGGGGCATCCTGGATTGTTCCCTGGTTGTGTGATAACTAGAGTCCAAGCTCATAAGGCTAGATGAGATGAAGTGGAATCAATTGAGAAGGAGGATGATTCAGGTGTGCGGCTGGATAGGACTTTTTTTTTGAGATTTGAATGAGGATAAAGAACCTGAAAATAGCGATGCTGAGTTATTTAGCTGAACTTCCTGATTGAAACCCAGCAGGTAGACTGGTTTGTGGAGATTGTCTCAGATGACGTATTCTGAGGAAGAATGCGAAAGAGTGCCTGAATGGTATTATCTAAAAAAAACGATATATTCATAAGAAACTGGAAGCCTCCTCAAAGACCAGTGGATGTGGACTGGACAGTAGCCTATCAAATTGTTGTCCCTCCTAGTTACTGCAGGGATACTTTAAGAATTGCCCATGAGATTCCGATGGCAGGTCCTTTAGGAATAAAAAATACCCATGCTAAAGTAATAAAGAAGCACTTTTATTGGCCAGGATTGCATGGCGATGTAGTTGAATTCTACAAGATATGTCACATAACTCATCTGGCTGGGAAGCCCCAGATCTATATTAAACCAGCCCCATTGACCCTAATACCTGCTTTTGATGAACTGTTTTGTAGGATTCGAATGGATTGTGTAGGACCCCTACCCAAAACTAAAACAGGGCATTGATCTCTTTTAACCATCATGAATTTATCTACCTGATTCCCAGAGGCAATGCCCTTAAGAAAAATTACTGTAAAAGGGGTAATCGAAGGGTTAATTCAGTTTTTCACCAGGTATGGATTACCCAAAGACGTTCAGTCTGATCAGGGATCAAATTTTGTGTCACAAGCATTCCAGGAGGCAATGCATACCTTAGGGGTAAAGGAGAATAAATCATCTGCATACAATCCACAATCTCGAGGGGCTTTGGAAAGTTGCCATCAAACCTTAAAACTATGATTCAAGCTTATTGCCTTGACTATCCTGAGAATTGGGGTAAGGGAATTTCATTTTTATTATTTGCCATTAAAAATGCACCTAATTGAGTCAACTGGTTTCAGTCCCTTTGAGTTAGTCTATGGACATGAAGTAAGGCGACCACCTAAATTCATTAAAGAGAAAATTATGGCCCAAGAAGAAGAAATTACTCTCATGAGCTACATATCCAAAAGCATGCACCGTAGATCGGGAACATCCCAACAAGTAATGAAAAACCGTGTGGATAAGACAACTAAAACTTGAACTTTTAAACGTGGGGATAAAGTACCAGGTCTGTTAGCTTTGTGGGGTGAACCACTGAAGCATAGGTTTAGTGGAGCTTATTATGTTAATAAGAGACTCAATGAAGCAAACTATGTAATTAGTATCCCGGACAATGAGTGTGTCATATAAATATAATGAAACGGTATTATGACTGTGAGACTGTTCAGCCAGTGAGTGTACTCCATGTAGTAAAGAAGGAAAATGGTCATATGAATACACTTGAGGGTTCAAACAATGAATCAGGGATTGAAAATTCTCAGATTGAACCCCCAGTAATGAAATTAGCTAATATGAAAGTACTAAAAAATTTGGATAGAATATTACAGCATGTTCCAGAAAAGTCTCAGGGTGACATAGCCAAACTGCTTAAAAAATACAAGCCATTGTGTATTGATAGACCAGAGTGAATGTCTTTAGTTATGCATGACCTTGATGGTGGAAAATGCTCCACCGATCAAGCAAAATCCTTATGGACTTGATCCTGGAAAATTAGCTCAAGTGAGAGCGGAAATTAAATTTATGCTGGACAAAGATAACATTGAACCAAGTCAAAGTAGCTGGAGTTTGATGCTACAGCCCTTCAATCTAAAAATTGAGCATGTTGCTGGGAAAAACAATATTACAAAAAATATTCGACTACTGAAGAGAAACCAGATATGAATTGTCCAGTGTAAAGTAAGAAACATTACTTACTTGTTAAAATTAGTGATTGCACTAACCAACAAACCATGCTTCAAAAACCTTCCACTGGGCAATTGTCAAAAATGTACATTCATTCTTTTGAAAGCCCATCTAGAATGGTAGGTGTTCCTTTAGATAAGAACAGTTCTGTGAACATTCAAGTTACCTGTAACAGTGATGACAATTCACCTGCTAAAAACAAAGGGACCTACCTAGAAAATTACTTGAGTAAAGGGAGCAAAACTCCCTGGTGCAGGTTTATTCATCTGGTGTTGATTAACATAATGAAATAACAAAATATGTTTTGAAGGAAGTGATTGAGGAAGATAAATTTGAAGTTGGTTGTCAATCAGGAATATAAGCTTTCTTTAACAAACAAGGACTGATTAAAGGCATGCTTCCATCAAAAGAGGAAAAAAATAAGAAAGCACCAGGGAAACCTACGCAAAAGTAATTTGTATCACGTAACATGACCACTACGCATCAATATGTGAAGAGGCAGAAGCAGCCAGAGTATTGGTTTGTAGTTGCACAAGAAAGACTGAATAAAAAGATAAAGCAACAAACAGAAGGAAAAGAAATCTTCAGGTTGCAAGGCTGAAAAACCATTGCTCAAAATAGAAATAGAAGCTGGCCAAAATGTTTGCAAAGAAAACTTCACTGTATCTTCACGACATTTGTTTGACCGTGAAAAGATTATGAATTAAACAATGTAATTGCTGATGCTGTGTCCAGAGTTTAAAGGTTGTAGACAAAAAAGCAGGTTATGAGTTATGACAATGCTATGATGTTTAAATCCTGCAAATCCTACTTGTTGTCATTTGATAGTACAGAACTTGAGTACTGCTGGAAAAAAAGACTTTTTTGTCAAAGCGTTTCGTCTTGCACTCATCAGGACAATTTGCAAGAAATACCAAATGTAAAGGGAACAACTGTTTATACTGTATGAGAAGAGAGATTGATTGGCAAGTGGACTCTGATAGTGGACACCTTTGGTAGAGGTGTTGCCATAGAGAATGCATCAGTTGATGGTGACTGATAGTTAACCACCAAGCATTGTTTGAAATTTAAGCCAGGCGTCTGCGTATGTATGGGCTGTCCAAGACACACAAAAGTGATGTCCCTATCTTATCTATCACCGGGTCTGTGCAACATTAATTGACCAAATGGTTGGGTGAATTGTTAGAACCAGTTTTGAGCAAGTTTTTCACATACACGGTAAAAGACTCTTTCACGGTGAAGACCATACAGGACTTGCATATCGATAGCAATGCTGTGTCCATGTGCTCATTTGACATTGCTAGCCTATTCACCAATGTTCCACTTAAAGAAGCCATAGGTATTTGCGCTGCAGCACTATATCATGTCAATCCAGACCCACCACCATTGTGTGAATCAGTATTCATCAAACTTATGAACTCACACAGTTGAGTTCAGTTTTAATGACACCATGTATGCCCAAATAGATGGTGTTGCCATGAGGTCTCCTCTAGGCCCAGCTCTCACAGACATCTTTGTTGGGTTCCATGAGAATTGTGCCTTTGATGGAATGACAACTAACCTTCCTACCCCTCGCATATTTCCGATATGTGGATGATATGTTTGCTATATTCAAATCTGCAGTGACATGTAATAATTTCCTTACGTGTCCTAATGTGCTCCATCTTGTGCTCAAATTCACCTTTTTAAATGGAGAAGTCAAATAAACTCCCCTTCCCTGACATACTAGGTGAGAAATCTGCCAGGGGATTCTCTACCACGGTCTACCGCAAGCCTGCCCTCACTGGTCAAAATACACATTGGGATTCTTACAGTTCCATCACTATAAGATTAGCCTTATCAGCAATTTTGTAAATAGGGCCTGAGCCATTTGCTCACCATGCAAGTTTGATGCTGAAATAGGGGCATCAAAGGCATCCTGCAGGATAATGGTTACCCTGATCAGATCATTTCGCGCAAACTCATGAACAGGCCTAAGGCCGTCACTTTCAGCCCTGAAAAGTGCCCAGTCTACCTCAGATTACCCTGGAAGGGAAGGCATCTCAAAAATTTGAGCAACAGGTTTCACGCTGCTACTATGCAGTAGCAACACGAGTGGTATTCTCCACTAACAGGAAGCTGCCGTCAAGCCAAAAAGACGTTCTGCCTATCACACAAATGAGTAATGTGGTATATGAATTTCAGTGCCCGTGTGATGCTAGGTATGTAGACTGTATGTCCCAAAGACTGGCAATCATATCAAACAGCATGTACTAGCCACTGTTCACAACGGGCAGGGTATAGACCGTACCCAGCCAGCCTGTGCTTGCAAAAGTCAAAACACAGCGTCCAACATTAGATGTGATTCTGCAATTGGACATTTGCTAAATAAGCCTGTGTGCTGAGAATTACACTGACAACCAATTTAAGATTGTCAGTCAGGCTCGCATTGTGGCGCATTTGCGTGTACTGGAAACTGCATACATTAATACACAGGGCCCTGTTCTTTGCAGACAGAAAGAACATGTACACACATTATGCCTGTTTCAGCTAAGCAAAATAAGTGACAGCCATTCGCTGGTTCATTCCTCAGGGCAATGCCTTGACCAATCAGGGTTAAACTGCCTGGTTTGAATTTCAAACAATGCTTGGTGGTTAACTGTCAGTCACCATCAACTGGTATATTTTCCATGGCAATGCCTCTACCAATCAGAGTCCACTTGCCAACCAATCAGCACTTTCTTTTCATACAGTATAAATTGTTGTTCATTTTACATTTGGTATTCTTACAAATTGTCCTGATAAGTGCAAGATGAAAAGCTTCAAAAAAGTCTCTCTTTTTCAGCAATACTCAAATTCTACTTGTTACGTTTACTTTCTTTTGCTTTGGTTGAGCCCTTAAAACTTTGTAAATGTATCTGTTAATGTGAAATATGAAAAGATTACCTGTACAGTATGTAACAAAGTATTTGTTAAAATGTTTGTGATAATAAGAACTTGCTGTATTTCAAAAGTATGGTTAAAAAAAACTTTCACTACGGTAAAACTTTCTTTTTCCAAAGGGAAAGTGAGGGAAACTATATTTTTAAATTTGATTTGTATGTTTTGAGGCAGACCCTACCTCAAAACAGAAGCTGAACTGAAATTGAAACTGAAAGGGAAGCAGAAAAGGTAAACACAGCAATGAAACTGAACTTCCCAGTTTCTAAGGAAATCAAAAGCAAGCGGAGGTTGAGAATCAAAACTGAAACCTTGCTGAAAGATATAAAAGGACACAGATCAGTCCAAGCTGTGCAGTAACAGTTGCTGAGTACACTGGAGTGGAACAGACAAGCGGAAGAAGACACAAGAAGAGGCCGGATCCAGAAGCTGAGAATAAGCAAAGAAAATAAGTTGCAGCAGCTGTTTCTGTTACTTGAAGACAACATTGGTGAATCTATCCCATCCAGACTGAGTTGAGCAGGTTCCATAGACCTGTTTCATTTGTGGTGAAAATTATAAATCATAGTTCCAGTAAAATTAAGCTTCTGGCTAGCTTGACCTGTTTCACCACGGTGCTATAAGTATGCAAGTTTGCTTCTTTGGTTCCTTAGATGTTGTATTTGCAATCTTGCCTGGGCTATGACGGGAGGCAAGGCCCTTCTCCTCCACAGGAAGGGAAAGAATGGGAGGTGAGCCTCCCATGTCTACCATGGTGTATCTCTGAGTGCTCAGTTGTCAAAAAGTAATGGCAGAGACCTGGGAAGAGGTCCTCCTCATGCTCCCTCAGCTAGTGAATGTTTCATTAAGAAGGGGAAAGGGAACATTGGCCAGTTACCCTTTCAGCTTCAAGTTAAATTGTTTTGGTTTAATTTTAGGAATAGGAGTAGATCAGTTAGCCACTTGAGCCTGTTCCGCCATTCAATGAGATTATGGTTGATCTGTGACCCAACTCCAACCTTTGTACCATTTTCACAATGCATTTGGGTTGTCATTATGGTAGTAGTGGATATATGGGAGGTACAATGAAATGTTTATTATTTAAAATTAATTCAATGCATAAATAAATGTGTCCCTAAACCAGGTAAATCACATTTCTGCAAACCTACAAGCCCAGGTCTCTGTTTGTTTTGTATCTTCACACAATTTTTCCCTTTTTGCTGAATAATGGGGAAGTGTTGGAAGGATTAGCAGACTGATTATTAACATGTTTGTACCACGTCACGAACACTCCTTCCTTGGCCAACAAGTCCTGGAGTGGAACTTGAGAATCTTGAGCTTCTGGCTATCAACTAAACCACAAGACCTCGAGGTCTCTGTGTATTAGCTGTTGATAAATCAACTTTCAGCAATAAATTTATTTTAAAATCTCAGGCTGAATGGCAAGAATTTGACCAATTAATATCTTTCAGTCAACTGCTACTCAATTCTTCTTATGACTGTAACAGCTGCTGAAAATATTTTTGGTGGTTACCAAAAAAATCCCCTTTGAATTGATTGGGTCTCTGACACATCATTCACTTTATTGGCATTGCAACCCTGTCAATGAAAGTAGTCAGGTCAAGTTCTGTCTTGATGGACAAAAAACATGCAGATCAATGGATTTACTTGGAGAAATGCATTTTTGAAAATCCACTCCCCTGGATGCTTCAAATGAAGTCACCATTTTCATTTTAGCAATTTTTTTATGGAGGCTAGGAATTTTGTTGTCAATGGCGCAGTATATTGCACATTCTTCTGAGCCAGCTATGGGGTTTATTCAGTGAAGCCTCTCTCAGGAACTGACAGCTTATTAGACATGTACTTAGGAAAACTGGAAGGTCATTGTACAGTTTTTATCTGAATATTTATTTTAATACCTGACTTTATGATGAAATAATATACCTCAGGTTACTTAAAGTACTTGGCTGCCTCCTTGAAATGTCATTAGCTCTATCTCCTACATCGGTATAAAGCCTGTTTTATTTGGTTTGGCTGGCGCCATGTTGGCAAATCAAATCACCAATTGAGGCCTCCCATTTTCAGTAGATCAGACATTGTGAACAGGTGATTTACTAGCTACTCTTGCTTTTGTGCAGTGGTTCAATTTTAAATGTTAAATCCTTGCACTTTTCTGTGTTGAGCTGTCAAATCAAGGATTTGTGATATGCTTGAAATGCCAAGTTATATTTTCTGACTCAGATCTGCAAATGTTGTACTGTAGAAATCATACATGGAAACTGCAAACACAAATACCAAAGGGGAGATTTTGTATTGTGGTATGGGGAAATGGTTTGCAAGAGACTGGTTCCTTTGACTGCAATGTCATTGTACTGCGGGCTGCTGCCCATATGCTATTTTCAGTGGATCCACTCCACAGAACTAAATGGGTAACAGATTTATATAAGATTAGTTGGTCTCCCATGAGATCAAAGGGCAGGGATTATTGAACCAAAGCACACAGATGTAATTCAGTCACATTTTAAAGTTGGTCACTCTGTCTTTTTAATATGTTTTGATTTGATATTTGAAGTTAAAATAGCAAAAATTGGGGCAATTTGGCGAACAGAATTAGAGTCGGTTGTAGCACAGGCGATTTTCTGCAATGTAAACTGAGAAGCTGGAAGATATAGAACACACATGTCGCCACCACCCACCTAATTACAGTGCAAGGAGTTTATTTAGGAAGCTTCCGTTATAAACATGGACACGGAACTTTATAATGGAAAAGCTGGACACAAAAGTATGACAACGGGATGTGCACACTGACTCAGAGACTGATCCCTCCTTCCACCCCCTACACAATGAAAATTACCTGGGTCATCGCTATGGAATTCTCTATGGGTTGCTACTTGCTTGGGATTAACATTTAGCTGACACTAAAGTTCCTTCAGCATCTCTTGGTATTGTATCAAACTAGTGAAAAATAAATGAATATTGTACAATTGTCAAGTAAGCCTGTTTATTTGTAATTGCTGTTGACAGTTGATATTTATTTCCTTAGGTCAATGCCCAATTAAACAGTCCTCTTAACTCTCCAACTCAGTCGCCAACACCGTCTCCAGTGACAAATGTCTGTCCTGGTCTAGCACCACTGCCACTTATTGCCCAGTTCTCCAGACCTGTTGGTCCAGCACAAGGTGAATACCTCTCCAAATAACAGTTTTGAAATGTTTTGAAATTTTCATACATAGTGATTCTTATAATGCACAGAATGCCTGCTAAGTACACAATGTATTAATTGGCCTCACTTTATAGAGGTAGTATAAGTTTGTAGGAATGGTGCCCATTAAAAGTTACTGCAGCTTGTTATAGTAAACTGCAGATTAAATGTTATTGGCATTAATCGTGCGCTCTGCTATTTTAGTACAACCATAAGCAAAGACTGCATGTAGGGTCACAGCTGACAAGCCAGGTGATGCCACTATGCAACATTTCTGAAAACGGCAGCATCACATGGCCATTTTCAAGGTTATACTTCCTTTCTCTTTCCCCTCACCCCACCTCACCACACAGCAAGTTTCTAAGTGGCCTCAATTTTCTGTTTCCATTTTTTAAGACCAACTCAGCAATTGTGACACCAACATAATTATATGTTAATAAGGCACACCACTTCCAACTCTTCTCCACTCTGAGCAACTTACATTTGCCCTATTTCTTGTCCATCAACCTCTTCTCTTATACCAAGTGCCTGAATTTATCTAATAAGCCTTGTGAAAATCTGTATCCTTTACATCTACTGAATTCCCTTTAAACATTCAAATGGTCACTTTTCAAAAGCACTCAGTAAATTTGTCAAATATGACTTCCCTTTAGTAATCTATGGTGATCGTCCTTGATTAGCCTGCTACTAGCATTGCCTTGCATTCATAGAACTAGGTTAGTTTTTCTGAAAAAACCACGTCAAAGTTTTTTGTCTTGCACTCATTAGGACAATTTGCAAGAATACCAAATTGTAAATGGAACAACAATTTATACCACATGAGAAGAGAGTATTGATCGGTTGGCAAGTGGACTCTGATTTGGTAGAGGTGTAGCCATTGGAGAATGCACCAGTTAACTGATAACTGCCAGTTAACTGTCAAGCTTTGTTTAAATTGAAATCAGGTAGGTTGACTCGGATTGGTCAAGGCATTGCCCTGGTTTCCTGATTCATTCTGTAGGGCAATGCCTTGACCAATCTGAGTCAACTTGCCTGGTTTGAAGTTAAACAAAGCTGGACAATTAATTGTCTGTTAACTAGTGCATTCTCCATGGCAACACCTCTACCAAGGTGCCCACATGCCAACCAATCAGCACTCTCTTCTCATGCAGTATAAATTGTTGTTCCCTTTACAATTTGGTATTCTTGCAAATTGACCTGATGAGTGCAAGACAAAAAGCTTCGACAACATGTCTGTTTTCAGTAATACTCAAGTTCTCTAGTACCTAATAGCTATTTACAGAACTAATTTACTTTTCCCCAGTTAAAGAGTTGGGTTCTCTGTTACTAGCATTGCATTTCCCAGTGTTAAATTGAATCAATTTTTCAATCCTAGTAGGCAACGTGACCGGAAAACTGCACGGCTGCACTGCAGCCCAGAAGATACTGCACAGGTCTTGCTCTGTAGTAAATGTCTTGTGTGCGTGGCGGTGCAAAAAATTTGAACAGAAACATTGCCTGTAGGTCAGATTAGATATTTCTTCAGAGTTTGCATCCTTGACTATTTAATTTAAACTAATTGGTAAGCATTAGCATGGATTTGCAAAAGTGAAGTTATGCCAGAGAAGTTCCATCATTTTTTTGATAAAGTAACAATAGGTATGGATAAGAGTGGGAATGTAAATGTTACTTGGATTTTAATAACGCTTTTGATGAGGTGTCTCAAAACCAATGTTCCCTGTAATTATTTTTTCGAGTGCGCAAACCTTTTCAATGTTATTGCCTAGCCATGCACGCATGGTAATTTAAAGAGTTCAACTTCTGAATGGGGACTTTCAGATTGCTGTGCAGCTACGCAGCTTAGAGGGAGCTTTGCTCAAAACTAATAGACACAGTATTGACAGCAGCATGCTGGTTGCTTGGCAATGAGAAACCGAGGGTCTGCCTGAAATGTATTCTGTTTCCTGGTCTGAGTTCCTAGTCTCAGCCATGTCTTCCAAGAAGAGATGTCAAGTAGAGAGGAAACTCCTACAGTAAGGATCAAAAACCTGAGAGCAAATGAACGCTGGAGATGCTAACACATCTCAAAGTGGCTAGGTCAAAGATGTTTGGGAGTACCCTTGTGTAGAAGGGGGTGCAATAAGTTGGAAATGTTAAAATCCTAGAGGACAAATACATAGATAATGTTGTTCAATCAAATGTGTTGGGACATGCCAAATGTGTGCAAAAACAAGGTGTTTTCCCAAATAAAAGTAGAAAATGCTGGAAAAACTCAGCTGATCTGACAGCATCTGTAGAGAGAGAAACAGTTAATGTTTTAAGTCCAACATGACTCACCTTTGGAACTGAAGAGAGGCAGTAACACGATGGGTCTTATGCTGTTGAAAAAGGGGGAGGGACAGGTGGAGTAAAAAGGGAAGCTCAGGGGTAGGTTAAGAGAGCGGGGGAAGATTAAATACCAAAGGTGACACGGAGCAAAAGGCAAAGAGAGTAGGAATCGGAGTAGTAAAGAAACAAATCATAGATCCAGGATACGTTAATAGCAGAATAAAGTCCAGCTCAGTCTGAAAGCAAAAAACAAGATACAGACTGCCACTTGACAAAAAAATTGGAAATGGACGGGAGAGTTCATGGTCTGAAGTTGTTGAACTCAATGTTAAGTCCAGCAGGCTGTAAAGTGCCTAGTTGGAAGATGAGGTGTTGTTCCTCCAGTTTGCGTTGAGCTTCACAGGAACAATGCAGCAGGCCAAGGACAGACATGTGGGCATGAGAGCAGGGTGGTGAATTGAAATGGCAAGCGACAGGGAGGTCTGGGTCATGCTTGCGGACTGAGCGAAGATGTTGCACAAAGCGGTCACCCAGTCTGCGTTTGTTCTCCCCAATGTAGAGGAGGCTGCATTGTGAGTGTGAATGCAGTAGACTAAATTGAAAGGAGCACAAGTAAATCACAGCTTCACCTTGAAGGAGTGTTTGGGCCCCTGGACAGTGAGAAGAGAGGAAGTAAAGGGGCAGGTGTTACACCTTTCTGTGATTCCATGGGAAGGTGCCATGGGAAGAGGATGGGGTGTTGGGGGTGATAGATGAATGGACCAGGATTTCGCAGAGGGAACAGCCCCTTCAGAACACTGACAGGAGAGGAGAGGGGAAGATGTGTTTGCTGGTGGCATCATGCTGGAGTTGGCAGAAATGGCAGAGGATGATCCTTTTAATGCAGAGGCTGGTGGGGTGATAAGTGAGGACAAGGGGAACCCTATCTTGGTTCTGGGAGGGAGAGGGAGGTGTGAAGGCAGAAGTGTGGGAAATGGTTCGAACACAGTAGACTGTGTCTACTGTCAACCACAGCTGGGGAATCCTCAGTTAAGGGAAAATGGAGACATGTCAGAAGCTTTGTTGTAGAAGGTAGCATCATTGGAATAGATGTGACAGAGACAGAGAAACTGGGAGAATGAAATGGAGCCCTTACAGGAAGCAGGGTGTAAGGACGTGTGGTTGAGGTAACCGTGGAAGTTGAGTGGGTGGGCTTGTAATGAATATGCAAGTGTTTGCTTGACTACATTGTATTTTTTATGTTGCCACTCTGTCCAGTTCTTGCTCGCTACTATGCGTACTTGTTGATTACTTGTGACGCTGTAATTTGGGGCGAGCAGTGAGCCAGCTAAATACAGAGCTACAAGTTGTATAGAAAGCTTAAGACTGTGGCTTTCTGAAACAAAAACAGAAAATGCTGGAAAAACTCAGCAGGTCTAACAGCATCTGTGGCGAGAAAGACAGAGTAATTGTTTCGAGTCCGCATGACTCTTCTTCGGAGTCATACAGTCTTGAAACGTTAACTCTGCTTTTTCACCACAGATGCTGTTAGACCTGCTGAGCTTTTCCAGCATTTTCTGTTTTTGTTTCCGACTGTGGCTTTGTATGTTTCTCTCTATTCAGCGACAGTATCCTACTTACTGTGCTTCGGGCACAGGTTGCAAACTGAAGTTGCTGAGTGTGTTTGCAAAATCAGTGTCTATTTTTCTTTATCAGGTGACACTCGTTATTCTTTACTTGGCCAACCTTTGCAGTACAACCTTCCAGTGTGCCCACCTCCAGTAATACATGGACAGTGCCAGTATTCAACTCATCAGGTAATGAAACAAAAACACATGAGAGAAATGAGCTGCCCTCTGCTCAAAAATCTGGGGCATGCGCCAGTTTGTTTTAACTTGGTTAAAATATTCTCTATACTTCTCAGTGGCACATCTTGTTAAACCTGCAAAGGAGAAAACTATTGGATCAACTATACTGAGCTATCCTGGGGTGGCAGCTCCCCTCAAAAAGATCCCAGTTACACCGTGTAGATATCTGCAGGCTCTTCCTGTGCACTAATTGGTGCTAAATATTTTCTGCACTACTAAACTTGCTACTTTGTTAGTTGCTACCTACATGGATGAGAACAAGAAGTGCAGAGTGAATGGCCAAATTGACATTAGAACCATGGTGCAGGATGCCATTCAAGTATGGGGAATGAAAAGGAATGTGGTAGTGATAAGGGACAGTATAGTCAGGGTGATAGACATTGATCTCTGTAGTCACAACAGTGAATTTTGGAAATTGTGTTGCCTGCCCAGTGCCAGGGTGCAGGACATTTCCTTGCTGCTGGAGAAGAACCTAAAGGAGGAGGATCTAGTTGTCGTGGTCTATGAAGGACCCACCGACATAGGAATGGTGTTCTATTGAGACAGTTTGAGAAGTTAGGGTTCAAAGTATAGTGCAGAACCTCAAAGGTAATGATCTCAGGTAACAATAGAGTCATGTACTAATTGGCTGGCAGGCTGTAACTAGTGGAGTGTCGCAGGGATCAATGCTGGGGCCTGAATTATTTACAACCTATATTAATTAATGACTTAGACTGAAGATAGAAGAAGAAACCAAGAGTAATGTATCCAAGTTTGTTGATGTTACGTAGCTAGGTGGGGAAGGTAAGTTCTGAGAAGGACACAATGAGACTGCAAAGACATAGGTTAAGTGAGTGAGTCACAAGGAAGTGTGAAGTTATTCATTTAGGTAGTAAGAATAGAAAGGCAGAATATTTTTCAAAAGGTGTGAAACTTCTCTAAATGTTGATGTTCAGATATTTGGGCGTGCTCATACAAGGAACACAGAAAATAAGCCTGCAAGTACAACAAGCAATTAGGAAAGCAAATGGTATGTTGGCCTTTATTGCAAGGGGATACAAGAGCAAGTTAGTCTTACTACAATTGTATAGGGATTTGGTGAGACCAAACCCGGAATACTGTGTGCAATTTTGATCTCCATATCGAAGGAAGAATACACTTGCTTTGGATACATTACAGAGAAGGTTCACTAAATTGGTTCCTGGGATGAGAGGGTTGGCCTATGATGTGACACTGAGTAAATTGGACTTATACTCATTGGAGTTTAGAGAATGAGTGGTGATCTTATTGAAGCACATAAGGCCCTGAGGGGGCTTGATGGGTTGGATGCTGAGAGGATGTTTCCTCTCGCGGGGGAATCTAGAACTAGGGGGCACAGTTTCAGAATGAGTCTCCCATTTAATTTGGAGATGAGGAGGAATTTCTTTTCTCAGATGATTGTTAAGTGCTTTGGAATTCTTTTCCCCAGAGACCAGTGGAGGCTTGGCATTGAATATATTCAGGGCTCAGTTACACAGATTTTTGGTTGACAAGGGAGTTGAGGGTTCTGGGGGACAGACAGGGAAGTGGAATTAAGACCACAATCAGATCAGTCATGATCTTATGGTGGAGCAGGCTTGAGCCTACTCCTATTCCTTATGATTTGATAATGAACTCCTTTTTGAAGGCTGCTATTGAATTCTTCTTGGTATATTATTCTATAATTCTATGATTTCTTTTATTTAAAGGGTCCATGCAGTACAAAACACACTAAACGAGGAAAGAAGCCAACCCTGAAATCAGCGTCCACTGACCTTGGCACAGGTGATGTTGGTTAGTATCTGAACCATTGCAGAAATTTTGTAAATGGATTAATTTTCTGGTCAAAGTTTTCTATACTGAGAATGAGACCTATTAAAAGCTGAAGCACTATTCATGTTGCACTGTCTACTGATAATTTGTAGCCCTTATTTGAACTAACAATAACTTCAATTAAGCAATGTAAATAATACAACAAAATGACAATTTAAAAAAAAAGACGTTCAATAATTTGACTGGAGTTGACATTTAATGAAGAGGAAACTGTATTTGGCAACTAATGCGTTGCTATACAGTAGAAACCAATAAACACAAAGCCATGGCAGTTGGGCAAGATACAAGTTTAGGGTAGAAACATGAGAAAGCCAATGAAGAGAAAAGGCTATTATCCAAGGCTCACCCCTATAATATTGCAATTTACCACACACACTTTCAACAACAAGGAGTTTAACCCTGCTATGTCACATCATAAATTATTCCAAACATTTAGCTTCCTTTCAGTAAAGATGTTGTTTTTCTAAAATCTGTCTTAAAGTTTATTTTTCATTTATTAAAGTTATGTCCTCTCATTCTACTGGCCTGACCTGCCCTGAAATAATGTTCATCCCATTTAGTCCCATATTTCCCATTTAATATTCAAGATACTCTGTTGTGGTTGTCTTCTTTACAGCCTAGACAGAAGAAAGTTAGAGTTTTAAGCTTCTCTAATCTTCTTCATAGTCTACCCCTTTTACACTTGTGTCCACATTCTTGTTGCTCTTCCCTGTATCCTCTCTAGTGTGACCCTTTTGAAGTGTGCTGATCAAAATGCACAGAGTAAGTACTCCTGCTGAGGCCTGCTTCAGCATAACCTTTGGAGAATTACACCTCACTGTCTGGCTATGAAACCCAATATTAATTGTTTCTCCATATGTCTCAACATTGAAAGTGATCACTCCACTGCCACTCCCAGGTTCCTCTAATTTTCTCTGTGTTAAATCCATTCTTCATTGTCTACCTGTGCTGTTCATTCTATCAATATACAATATTTAACATTTGTCAGAATTAAATTTAATTTTGACACTGGTTCACCCAGTTGCATAATTGATCTAAATCATTCTGCAAGCAACTGCATCCTCTTCCCCTGTTCCTCTCCCTATTTTAGTGCTGTCGTAAATTTAACAAGCTTGCTTACATTTAGCTTCTACATCCAGGTAATTTATCAAGATAGATGAGTAACAGAGTGTTAGCACTGTGGTACTTCACTCACTACCAGTATGACACCACACCTCTCACGAGCCCTCTCTAGCCTAGATTTTGGTATTTTAACACCAGTAATAACCCATTTAAAATAATGGTTTACTGAAGCAAATGTGTCTTGTAAGACATTGTTAAAGTTTTGCCGAAAATCCAAATAGAGTTCCTTTTCTATTGATTTTGACTCCTTTGAAGATGTTATAAAAGGTTTGTCAGTGCAAATCAATCCTAAGTCCATGCTCACTCTTGTACAGGCACTTCTCTGTGCTAAAGTTTAGGCTGGTTTCCATTACATTACCCATTGACAATAAGCTAATGAGTTAAGTTAATCCCTTTTTTACATGAAGGTACTGTGTTTTCTGCTACCGATCTTTGGAGCATCTCTGATAGCCAATATCTTTTTCATGGCTATAGCAAACACCCTATAAATTTCCCACAAGTCTCCTTCCGCACTCTCCAATACACTCTGGCACAGGAGATTTCGTAGTCCTCAATCTCTTTACCTTTTAAATACTACTTTGGGTGAGTTACTGGCTTGACAGTAAACTTTGGTAACAAAACTCTGTCACCAGATTGGTACAATGAATAATTCACACCAGCTATAGCCTTTGGGATGTTCTGTGCCTGTGACAATCTGGATGCAAATTTGTGGTCTGCCTTTGCAATAGAATTAAATTTGTCCAGTTACAGTTATTTCCATCGACATGTAACAATGATGTGTTTGCTCTTTGTGGGATTCTGCACACTGCAAATTTAAATTAAAGGGAACTCTTAAAACATTGTCAGTCCATCTTATTTGAATCAGCTTATTGTCTTATTAGAGTAGCAGATTTGAAAAGACAGTGGCTACTTTTTGGCAAAACAGAATCAGCATTAGTTAGAGGTCACAATCTAGACAAACCCATTTAAACTGGGGCAGCACAGCATGTGATAACCTGTTCATTGATATTTTCTAGCGTTCCATGAAGGATAAAGTTATTCATTGTTTTAATTATTCCCCCACCCCATTGCTCCACAACGATCTACAACCGAGAGTGTAAGGGGATGAGATCTATTTATTAGGAATAGAGTTATCATCCAAAATTCTGAATTTCAAATGGTTCAAAGCATATAATTCTGGTCATATTTTATTTTTAAAACAATTGAATAAAGCTGATTTACAAAAACCACACAGGTATTGTATTGCATGACATCTTTCAGTCCAAGTACAGACAAGGATACAAAGACTCATCTGCACAGCTGAGGGAAGCTCCTTCAGCAGGCCTACTTATCAGATTGTCTTAGACTTGAGTCTGTCTCACTGACTTGCATCTATGCGCAGAACAAGCAAAAGGCACATTTCCTATTTGAAACTTATGGAAGGAGTCTTGATACCTGTCTGCTCCACTCTTGAAAGGGGAACCTCCAGTTACGAGACAATGTTCAGCATATGCTTGCTCCACTGGCATTCTGAGCCAGTGAAACTGTTCAATGCCCTGAACTCTACTTTTTTTCCTCCTGGAAGCTGTTCGCTAAAAGCTGCTCCATTCCTAAGGGAGGGAGAGAGACGTAAAATGAAATTATTGCTGTATACAGCATGCACTGTTGTTTCAATATGTCCCAACTAGGGTTGCCAAATCTCCAAGATTGCCCTGGAGTCTCCAGGAATTAAAGAGAAAATCATTAGACCGTTAAAACAAGTGTTTTTTCTTTGAACGCTTTTCGTTGTTGGCCCTAAAAATTACTGGCGATGTGGGAGGTGGTGGTGGGGGGGAAAGGCTGACTGGGCAAGGTGTTTGGAGAGAGATAGGTTATGGATGAAATACATCCAACCACCTGAGATCCCCAACATCACAGATGCCAGTCTTCAGCCAATTCGATTCACTCCACATGATGTCAAGAAATGGCTGAAGGCACTGGATAGTGCAAATGCTATAGGCCTTTCTGGCAATAGTACTGAACACCTGTGATCCAGAAGTAGCCGCACCCCTAGTCAAGCTGCTCCAGTACAACTACAACACTGGCATCTACCCGGCTATGTGGAAAATTGCCCAGGCGTGTCCTGTCTACAAAATAACAGGACAAATCCAACCCGGCCAATTACCGTCCCATCAGTCTACTTCGATCATCAGTAAAGTGATGGAGGAGTCATCAACAGTGCTATCTAGTGGCACTTATTCAGCAATAACCTACTCACTGATGCCAGGTTTGGGTTCCTCCAGGATCACTCTGCTCCTGACCTCATTACAGCCTTGGTCCAAATATGGACAAAAGATCTGAACTCAAGACATAAGGTGAGAGTGACTGCCCTTGACATCAAGGCAGCATTTGACCAAGTGTGGCATTGAAGAACCCTAGCAAACTTGAACCCAATGGAAATCAGGGGGGAAACCACTCCACTGATTGGAGTCATACCTAGCACAAAGTAAGGTGGTTGTTGGAAACTAATCATCTCAGTTCCTTGACATTACTGCAGAAGTTCCTCAGGATAGTGTCCTAGGCCCAACAATCTTCAGCTTTTTCATCAATGACCTTCCCTCCATCATAAGATCAGAAGTGGGGATGTTCGCTGATGATTGCACAATGTTCAGCACCATTCGTAACTCCTCAGATACTGAAGCAACCTGTGTGCGTATACAGTAAGACCTGGTCAACATTCAGGCTTGGGCTGATAAGTGACAAGTAACATTCATGCCACACAAGTGGCAGACAGTGACCATCTCCAACAAGAGGGAATCTAACCGTCGCCCCTTGATATTCAATGGCTTTACCATCACTGAATGCCCCACCATCAATATCCTGGGGGTTACCATTGACCAGAAACTGAACTGGACTAGCCATATATATACTGTGGCTACAAAGCTGGTCAGACGAATTCTTGTGGCGAGTAACTCACCTCCTGACTCCCCAAAGCCTGTCCACCATCTGCAAGGTACAAGTCAGGAGTGCGATGGAATACTCTCCAATTGCCTGGATGAGTGCAGCTCCAGCAACACTCAAGAAGCTCAACAACATCCAGGACAAAGCATCCTGCTTGATTGGCACCCCATCCACCACCTTAAGCATTCACTTCCTCCACCACCGACGCACAGTAGCAGCAGTGAGAACTGCAGCAATTCACCAAGGTTCCTTTGACAGCACCTTCCAAAGCCATGACCTCCACCACCTAAAAGGAGAAGGGCAAAAGATAGATGGGAGCACCACCACCTGGAAGTTGCCCTCCAAGCCATTCACCATCCTGACTTGGAAATATATCACCATTCCTTCACTGTCACTGGGTCAAAATCCTGGAACTCCCTCCCTAACACCACTGTGGGTGTACCTACACCATATGGACTGCAGCGGTTCAAGAAGGTGGCTCAACACCACCCTCTCAAGGGCATTTAGGGATAGACAATAAATGCTGGCCTAGCTATTGATCTCCACATCTTATGAAAGATTTTTTTTTAAAAGTTAGCAACCCTAAACCCAACAGATGAAGGAACACACTGTTGCGGCAGGCCCCATATTGGATCAATGTTTTAACATTAATACAATGTGCTGTTAAGTTGTAAACCGGAACTTCCTCAGTAGAATGAGATAAATTAAATGCACAAAAATGACGTTGAGTAGCTTAACATGAAAAACCATTCAATTTGGACTTGCAGAGTTTGTGGACTATGGGCTCTTGTTGTAGGTGATAAGTATCTGATTTTGCATTCTGATCCGTTGATCCTTGGGACATAATTACAGGAGTGGGGAATGTTCACCCATTTGCAAGCCTCAGCAAATGGACTGTGTTACCTCACTCTAGCCTTGCTCCTCCTTTCTCTCAGTGCAAAGTACTTCATCGGTGGTGAGCAACGCGGTAATTTGAAGGGTCCGAATTGTATGCAGCCTGCGCAGGAACTTTTGGGTTGATGCACAACTGTGCTGCTTAGAGGGAACATTGATAGTGAGTGCTTCAAACCAAGAGATGGGGAATTTTAAGCAGAAAGCTGTATTGTGCTATTGCATAACGCCACTGAATTGTTCTATTATACACAAGAAGGACTCTACTGTTCTTATGTTATTTCTGAGTTTGCTAAAGAATGACAACTAGATTGAACAAGCTTTTGTTAGCTTTGTTCACAGAAATTACTTTTATAAATTTGTATTTGTGTAAATGTACTTAATGGAAAATGGAGATATTCCAGTTAAGTTCATTTCTGGATGACACTACCAAAAGTCTGGTCAAAATTGGTGACCCTGTCTCAATGTGACCTCAGTTGCACACAGGCAAAATGCTTATATAAAAACAAAATACTGCGGATGCTGGAAGTCTGAAATAAAAACAGAAAATGCTGGGAAAACTCAGCAAGTCTGATGGCATCTGTGGAGAGAGAAACAGAGTTAGCGTTTCGAGTCCATATGACTCTTATGTACAGCGAAGTGTGATAAACTGCCAGGGCAAGCCCTACAATCTTCATTCCACATTTTCCACACAATAAAGGAGGATAGTCTAGCTTCACAGGTTTTGTGATCTGCCCCTTCCATCTGATAAAAAGCTCCAAGATCTGCACTGTTTAATCAGTTGATTTCTCCATAGCTAAAGGTTTTGTCAGTCTTATTGTTTTATTGCAGGGGTCAGGATCTGTTGGTTTTCAGTGAGTGATCTGGTGGACTATATGCAGGGTTGGAATGGATTTAGTTCGTTTCTACAGGGTACTTATTGGGGCTTATAACACAATGTGGAAAATGTCTCTGTAGTGATATTCTGCATAGCCATTCCGGTCTTGTGAAGTCCCTTACCTTCTGGAGCACCTCCAGAATTTGTTCTCAGTTCACTTTAAACCCATTTTGGAACATATTGCAGCTTTATTTTGTTTTTTATGACCTATTTTTGTTTAGTTCACTGGGAGCACACACATTGTGCAACTCCCCACTTGCCTGGATGAGTGCAGCTCCAACAACACTCAAGAAGCTCAACACTATCCAGGACAAAGCAGCCCCGCTTGATCAGCACCACATCCACAAACATTCACTCCCTCCACCACCGATGCACAGTAGCAGCAGTGTGTACCATCTACAAGATGCACTGTAGGAACTCACCAAGGCTCCTTAGACAGCACCTTCCAAACCCACGACCACTACCATCTAGAAGGACTAAGGCAGCAGAAAGATGGGAACACCATCACCTGCAAGTTCCCCTCCAAGCCACTCACCATTCTGATTTGGAAATATATCACCGTTCCTTCACTGTCGCTGGGTCAAAATCCTGGAACTCCCTCCCTAACAGCACTGTGGATGTACCTACACCACATGGACTGCTGCAGTTCAAGAAGGCAGCTCATCACCACCTTCTCAAGGGCAACTACGGATGTTGACCTTGTAATTGGTTCCCATATCCCAAGAACAAATATTCTTAAAAGCTATTTGGAAATTGTGCCATATCAGCATATAAGACCTTAATTGACTTCTTCACAAGTTAGTGTATCCACAGCATGCCCTCTAAGATAATGCATTCAAGTTCTTGACATGAAAAACCGTTCAATTTGGACTTGCAGAGTTTGTGAACTATGGGCTCTTGTTGTAGGTGATAAGTATCTGATTTTGCATTCTGATCCGTTGGGCCTTGGGACATAACTAAAGCTCCAGCTAAAGATTTTTCTCTGTTTTATTGACATAATTTGAAAGTACTGTCAATTTCACTATGTAGGTGATCAAAAAAGCCCCAAATTACTCTGCCTTTTGTACAAGGCAACTTTGGAAGCCTCCACAGTTGCTCTTTCCTGTGGTGCAAAGACACAAGGCAAATTGATATTGTAAGAGGCGGTTAGCTAAGTGTATTATTGATATTGTATGCTGTTACAATTTTGCAGATGAAGCCTGGGCACAGGTTAAAGGTCATTCCATCCTTTCCATGGCATTATTCTGGGGCATCTCTTTCATGTTCCACTTGATGGTATTTGTAAAGCTGCCACCTTAATATTAATCCCAATATATTTACTAAGTATTCCTGTTTACAGTTGTGTGCTGCGTACAACAATAGACCAGAATTTGCTGGCAAAGTAACGACGAGTTTAATTCACTTGCCATTTTTGATGTGTAAATAACCCAGCAAGTTGTGGCAAGGAATTTGCGAATCACCACAATTTGCACTGCTCCACTGTGAAAATGGCAGTTTGCCATCGACCTCCAAGTAGGTTTCAAGGAGTTATGCATTTTCATTTTTAATTAATCTCGCGCAGAAAATTAAGACTGGTAACAGCCCTTCCAATTACCCTGCAATGCATCCAGCCTCTATGGTCCCAACAGGAAACTGATGTTTCATCCCTGCAGGTAGTAAATTGTTCCTAGAGGTTTACAAAATTTAAAATTTCATTTTTTAAAATGTTTTCCTTACTTCTCCTTTCTGTCTTTCTCGTTCTCTCTCTCTCTTTCTCTTTCTTAACACAATCATTCTTTCCCTCTCTTTATTGAATTCTCTGCACCTAATTTGACTCTAATTCGCCCTATCCCTTCTCTGTCATTCCCCTGTTTCATTCTCTATCCTTACATTTTTTTGATTAAGGAGATGGACTGCTGTTCATATCATTCACCAAGGTGTCAGGTGCCCTGTTAATCTCTCTGTTATGGCTCTCACTTCCAGCAATGGGCAACATAAAGGTTTTGAGCTTAAAGGGTAAGGGGAAAAAATGATCAAATATGGCAAGATGCCGCACTCCAGCACATTCTGAGCCAAAACCCTTGGAAGATTTGTCTTGGCATTTGTTGTGACTCCTCTGAAGAGAGTTTCCCCTATTCTGAATTGACAATACTTGGTATGTTCTTCTGTTATGTGGAGGACACTCATTTTATCCGTCTGATCTGGAGTGCTTGGAGCTTATTAAGCTTTGTGTGCCTGTCTGTCAGGTTTTTACATCTACTTTGGCTGCTTTATTCAATAGAATTGAAATGCATATCTAGAATGAGGACTTGTGCAGAATTGCTCATGGCTGTAGAAGTCTGAAAGGGACAGTCAATGCTGCCTAGCTTTCCACTGTTTGGATAACATCTACATTTATTTTGGAGAGTGCGCTGTAACTTAAGAAATTATCATATTAAAGGTCAATAACCTACCATTAATACCTATTCTAATGCAAGCTGTTCTCAATTGTGACAAACTCACTTTAGCTGATTTGGCATTGGTTTATCCATGATACCTTGTGAATTGCTGCTGTTAGCTCGCCTATTTTGGTGAGGAGGGAAGACTGGAAACATGGAGTGTCAGCAAGTTATTGTTCTTATGTACCTGAGGTTACATGGTTTTCTCTTCAGGCGCTTTCAGCCATAACTCCTAATGAGAATCAACCTTCTAATCTATCTAGTGCGTTAGTATTTGTTTGCCAGCCATTAAATATTAAAAGAAAAATTAACATTGATATACAAATAAAAGGTCCTGGAATTTAGACGAGAAATTAGCAGCAATATACACACGCATGTGAATGTCTTATACGCTCATTCCAGCAGTGCACTGGAGCAACAATAGTCTGCCAGGGTCTTATACAGGTATGTGCTTTTTTTCAGCTTTTTGTGTAAATATTTATGCTGTCGGTTATGTTGTAAGGTAGGTATTGGGCAGGAGGGCTGTTGAGTTACAGTGGCTTCAGGTTCTCCTGCTAAAGTTTGATGTGCACACAGACATGGGATTGATTTCCAACTGTTGACTTGTCATGCAGAAGGGATACCAGAAGACAATAGGCAATGTCTTAGTGCCTCGACAGTGGGGTTACCTGGCAGACCATAACAGAGAGCTTAGCAAACAGATTGCATTAGAGTTGGCACTTTTGAAATCGTGTTATCAGCAGTTAATGAAAGTGGTTGTTCAGAGCGCAGTGTGCAACTTACCTGGATTAAAGGAATGTGCATCTGTTCATATTGCTGGATACAGTATTTTGCCCTTGCACAAAAGATTTGCAGCCATTCTATAGTTGTGCAACTTCCATCCAAATGGGAAGGCTATTTTCAGCAATCTTGACTGCACTCCATGTTTTGAATGACTACTTAATGTTTCTGCTGTTTCGCAATTTGTGGTACTTGTATAACGGAAGAATAACTGTGTTCACAGGTTCAGCTTGTGTGATAACAAGTTGGTTTCTGAAACTCATTAAATAGGACTGCCTCTGTGAATGATTTTACACAGAACTCAATTATGGCAGCTTCACCCTTGATCTTTCTTGTGTGAATAGGATGTGCTGTTTTAAAATTGAGCCCAGCTACATGACAACAAAACTGAACTGGATTCTAAGTGATCCATGTGTGAATTTATCTTCAGTTTAACACACTTGTGAGTGGTGACTGACTGAAATTTATATCTCTTGGAACAACTTAGCATGTTTTTCTTTCTTCGTTTCAGTTGTTGGACGAATCTTGGAGGTAACAGATCTTCCTGAAGGAATCACTCGCACTGAAGCAGACAAACTTTTCAGTCAACTTTCAATGTCTGGTGCCAAAATCCAGTGGCTCAAAGACTCTCAGCAACGCAGCAGTGGCTCTGGGGACTGTAACAGAGTGACAGAGAACTCAAAGAATGCCGGTGACCTAGCTGCACTTTATACTATTGTTGCCGTGTTCCCATCGACCATGGCGGCTCAAAATGCAACTATCAGACTGAATAATTCAACAAACAGGTTTAAACTGCGAACAGCCAAGAGGAGCTATGATCTTCGCATTCTAGAAAGAGCCAGTTCCCAGTAGCCAATGGATATTTGAAAAGCCCTTTTTCTTCTCTCCTTTGAATGACTGTATTGGCTTTGTTTTAAGTCAGCATTGTTCCTGTAGTGTATTGTTTTGTCCAAATATCACTTTAGACATAATTAAGGAAAGTTAGTGATCAGTTGGAAAAAAAGTTTGTTTTTCCCCTCTCCCAAATTCCCATTTTACACAGCCACACAACCCATGTGTATTTTTTTCTGTTATAATTGTGCAAAAGTATTAGAAGCTTATTTAAGTGACTCAAACAGTTGACTGTGTATGGTCACGACAAATTTTATTTAACCTGTTTTTTTTGATTTTAAATATAAAAGTTTGTCTGCCAGTCCAGACTCTCAATATCTTCTTTGTTTTAGGTTGTCTTTTATTTGCAAGGTGACACTGCTTAGCCCTTCAGCAGCGTGGTCATGTTTTGGAACCTATCAAAACAGAATAGATACAATGTGCAACAATTTGCATTTATACAACATCTTCAATGTAAAAATACTCCACGGCATTCCATGGTGAACACAGTCAGGAAAGTGGATACTGCGGGAGGGATTTGACTAAAAGCTTGGTTGGGAAGGTGGTTGGGGCAGAGTGCTTTAGGCAAGGAGTTCCCAAAAGTCAAGCCAAGGCAGCTGCAGGTTCAGCCACCAATGGTGGGATAAAGGGAGGGGCCAATGAACAAAAGGCAGTGTGAAAGGACCAGTGGGTGTGAGAGGGTAGTTAAGACTGGAAGGGGTTGCAGACATAGGGTAGGGCAAGGCTGTGAAAGAATTTGAAAGATGAGAAATGAAAGCATTAGAGAACAAGGTGTCAATGTAGGTCAGCGAGGACAAAGATGATAGGTGGAATTTGGTATGGAATAAGATATGGGTAGTTAGATTTTGGACAATTGAGAGGATAGAGAATGGGAGGCAGGTAAGATGAGTAATAGAGTGGAGTATAAAGATGACCAAAGTCTGGATTAAAATTTCAGCAGTGGGATAGTTGAGGTTGGGGTATAAGTAGGCAATGTTGTGGAGATAGAGATGAGCAGTCCTGGTATGGGGTAGGATGTGGGATTTGAAACTTAAATGCAAGCCCAGCTGAATGCAGTCAGCGGCAAGGGAGTGGAATTTATGTTAGTGATGTAAACAATGTCTTCGATCTTGGCTAATCCCGTTAATGGAAGTAGTGACTCATCTATGACAGGTAGTCTGATGCCACAGAGGTGGTTCTGGGGTTGAAAGAAGAGTGAAGAGCTGAGGTCATAGCAATGTTTAAAAACTGTGATTCCCCCTTCCTGCAGATGATGTGACTGAGAGGCAACTTATAAGTGAGGAAGGGACCAAGGATCTTTGATTTGCAGAGGTGATGATGCAGCAGCAGAAAGAGAAAGCATCACTGAGTTATGTTTGGACAGGTAGGAATGGGAACACACAAGGACCTTGGAGCTGAACAGTAGAGCAGTAAAGAAGGATAGTTAACATATAATATGCTGTGAAGTTGAGGAGGATAAGGAAAGATAATGCACCATGATTGGCACCCCATCCAACACCTTAAACATTCACTCCCTCCACCACTGACACACAGTAGCAGCAGTGTGTACCATCTACAAGATGCACTGCAGGAATTCAAGACTTCTCAGGCAGCTCCTTCCAAACCCATGACCACCTAGAAGGACAAGGGCAGCCGATTACATAGGAACACCACCACCTGGAAGTTCCCCTCCAAGTCACTCACCATCCTGACTTGGAAATATATCACTGTTCCTTCACTGTCACTGGGTCAAAATCCTGGAACTCCCTCCCTAACAGCACCATGGATGTACCTACACCACATGGACTGCAGAGGTTCAAGAAGGCAGCTCACCACCACCTTCTCAAGGGCAAGTATGGATGGGCAATAAATTCTGGTCCAGCCAGCGAAGCCCATGTCCTGTGAAAGTTTTTTAAAAACTCATGGTCAGATAGGATGGTATTCATGACCAAGACCATTTTAGTGCAGCAGCAAGGTGGTTAGAAGTCAGATTGGAGTGATTTGCAAAGGTAGCTTCATTTGCAGCATAAAGTCTAACACTGGTGTCTTATTGGAATGATACATCATTATTGTAGAAAATGGGCCATTAATATAATGGATATATACTCCAGTAATGCAACTGTTACATCTAAATGAAAAATTGGTCCTCCATCACAAGCACAATTTTTCCTGTTTTTTATCACTATTTATCAGTGCTGACTATATAACATGCCTGAGGTTGACAGTGTGCTTACGAACAAACTTTAGCATTGCATTTCCTATTGAAATGTACCCACACAACAGATTTGAGCAGATCTACCAACTCTTGTATTTACCTGCAGTTGACAATCCTGCTCCTATGGGGGTGTGCTATTATCCACAGTGCTAAGTGGCATTGAAAGGCCGTATTATACATGCTGCTCAGCACTGCTGAAAAACTTTCTGCACATTTGCAACCTCAGCACTTCAAAACTTCTAGGTCAAAGCTTTGAACATATTACCTGATTTTCAACAAAATACTGAGGAAAAAGTTTAATCTATATTTGCAATTTACAGGCCTCTGATAAAGTGATTTCTGATTGTTCACATCAAGCATTGAGTTTTCAGAGCAGCATTCATTGATGCTGAGGCGTTCTGAACCAGGTCTCTCCCAACACAAACCTAACTCAGTTTGGGAGTTAAGTTAAAAACAGAAAGTGCTGGAAAAACTCAGCTGGTCTGGCAGCATCTGTGGAGAGTGAAACAGAGTTAATGTTTCGAGTCCAATATGACTTCGTTGGAAGAAGAGTCATACAGACTCAAAACATTAACTCTGTTTCTCCCTTCACAGCTGCTGCCAGACCAGCTGAGATTTTCCATCACTTTCTGTTTTTATTTCAGATGTGCAGTATTTTGTTTTTAAATCAGGTTGGGAGTTTTCTGTCATGACACAGGTGAGAAAGATCAAAGTGTCCTTATCCCTACTTAGCTCAGTCCTTGAGGCAGTCAAGGTTGAAGCTTACATTTACAAGCACTGATATGAATCAACAATTGGAATGGATGCATCTTATATTGTCCAATCAGTATCCTGTTGAGCTGTGAAAGGCCATAATACTACACTTGGGGCGCTCAATGCCACATTAACTCATTTAACTGCAGTAGGTGAAAGAATAAAACCATGGTTTAGGCTTATAAACTAAAAAGCAAGTTTATTAAACATTAAGCAGGTAAGCGAGCTTTAAAGGAAGAATGTGTATTTGCAGTAATTACAGTCCACCATTGTCGGAGTCAGAAATAACGAGAGCTTCTTTCTGTTGCAATTCAACATAAAGCTGACCCCTGAGGTGACTGCATCATCCTGAAGTGAGTGGCAACTCTTATCCCTGCTGGCTGAATGGAATACAGCACCAAAACCTTAACATTTTAAATATCGTGTTTTTCATAACTACATTTAAGTAGTCAACAAGCTTCCAAAGAGTTCCAATGATCCATGAAATGAAGGCAACATTCTTTTTCTTAACGTACTGTTAGCTTACTCTTTACAATACAGTAAGGTGGCCTTCAACCTTGATGAACCTTGGTTGGAGGTCCTGGCTGTTGAGAAGCTGATTGTTTTTTAATGACCCCACCCCACCCCACCCTGCCCCCCTCGCCCTCCCTCCCTTCCCATGTGTGAAGGGCTGTGTAAAGCCTAAATGGGAGTTTGTGGCCCTCCAGGATGTTTGCAGCTTCAAACATTTAACACCAAGCGGTCAGAACCCCAGACCAACCTCCATGCATTAATGTGGCTATAGCTCCCAACAATCCCCACCCTGGCGCTCACCCAATTTCTCCATCTCATCCTACAGACGGACACAACCTGTGCAGGAATGGGTTTGAGTGAAAGTGGTTCAGACTGAGTCAATTCCACTCATCGCTCAGTTCATGCTGCAATACAAGAAAAGGCAGAATGGCTTTGAAATGGAATCCATGAGCATCTCTTTTTGTAAATGCTTGTTAATCCATTTTTCAAGGGGTTCAAAACAGAGCAGTGCTGGAACAAGGATAGGAAGTCTTATTATAGCTATCTACTTACATTTCACAGCTCATGTCTATATTTTTGCTGATATTAGCCAAGTCAGAAATTTTGGCCAGCGCACTGCTTAAGCATCATTGATGTAGCAGTAGACCTCACACCACTAGATGGTGCCATCTGCATAAAGGTCTGTTGAAAGCTAATATTATATGACTTCTTCCACCCATTGTGCAGGAAACAGTAAATGATGGGTACCTGAAATTGTCCACAATGCTGCTAGTGTCACAATGCTGCAGGAATATTGTCAGCTACTTTGCAATGACCCACATTTTTCTTCTGGTTCTTTCTATCATCAAGGAGAAGTCAGAATCTGTCCAAAGAAGAATGTTTTATTTACAGGAGCCTTTGACCACTCGTCACTCCCAAATCTCTCAATGGCTGCTGCTATAAGCACATATAGATAATTCCGCATGGTAGTGAGATGGTTTAGGGATCTAGGCAAAACATTAAACATAAGAACGTAAGAAATAGGAGCAGGCCATTCAGCCCTTCAAGCTCGCTGTACCATTCAATGAGATCATGGCTGATCTACTTCAACACCATTTTCCTGCACTATCCCCGTATCCCTTGATGTTTTTAACATGTAGAAATCTATCAATCGCAGTCTTCAACATAATGATTGAGCTTCCACAGCCCTCTGGGGTAGAGAATTCCAAAGATTCACCACCCTCTGAGTGAGGAGATTCCTCATCTCAGTTCTAAATAACTTGCCCATTATTCTGAGACTGTGTCCCCTGGTCCTAGACACCCCAGCCAGGGGTAATATCCTTCCTGCATCTACCCTGTGGAGCCCTGTAAGAATTCTGTAAGTTTGAATGAGATCACCTCTCATTCTTCTAAACTCCAGAGAATAAAGGCCCAGTCTATTTAATCTTTCCTCATAGGATAATCCCTCCATCCCAGGAGTTAATGTAGTGAACCTTTGTTGCACTCCCTCTATAGCAAGTATATCTTTCATTAAGGAAGGAGACCAAAACTGCACACAATACTCCAGGTGAGGTCTCACCAAGGCTGTATATAATTGCATCTTTACTCCTGTACTCAAATCCTCTTGTAATAAAGGCCAACGCATTGCTTGCTTTCTCAAAGGTCCATGACCAGTGTCACAAGTCCAAAGGGCAAGTTAATAGGGTGTTAGAGTGTATAGTTAGGTATCCTTCAATAGAGAAGCAATACTTCCCCATAAAAGGGCTTATTGAGCCATATCTAGAAAAGTCCAGATTTAATCTTTGATACTGCAGAGATGGTCCAGAGTATTGCAACCAAAATGAAACCTGTTCTGAAAGCTCTTCATCATCAGGACAGGCTTAGGGATCTGGAGCTTTTATTCACTAGAGAGGTGTAGTGTTTCACCGGATATAATTGAGGTTTTCACAATGATGAGCAGAATAATTTCTATTTGGGTGGATAAAGGGAAGAGAACTAGAAGGTGTAAATATAAAGGATAAAAAGATAGAGCTAGGTTAGTTGCCAGTGAGGGCTTAGTTTTCACAGGGAATGTTCTGAGTCACCTAGATGTTGGTGTATAGGAACAACTTAAAAATTTATGGATTATATAAAACTTGGAAGCATTGTAAACTGTGAGGAAGATAGTGTTAAACTTCAAAGGGACATAGACAGGTTGATGAGTATATAGGGAGAAACTGTTCCCAGTTTGGGAAAGGATCAAGAAGGAGAGGGCACAGATTTAAAGTAATTACTAAAAGAAACAAAAGCAATATGAGCGATATGAGAAAACACTTTTTCAAACAGCAAGTTGTTAGGATCTGAAATGCACTGTCTGAGAGTGTGGTGGAGACAGGGTCAATCGAGTGGTTAGGATCTGGAATGCACTGTCTGAGAGTGTGGGGGAGACAGGGTCAATCGAGTGGTTAGGATCTGGAATGCACTGTCTGAGAGTGTGGGGGAGACAGGGTCAATCGAGTGGTTAGCATTGCACTGTCTGAGAGTGTGGTGGAGACAGGGTCAATCGAGTGGGTTAGGGTCAGAAATGCGCTGCCTGAGAGTGTGGAGGAGACAGGGTCAATCGAGTGGTTAGGATCTGGAATGCACTGTCTGAGAGTGTGGGGGAGACAGGGTCAATCGAGTGGTTAGGATCTGGAATGCATTGTCTGAGAGTGAGGTGGAGACAGGGTCAATCGAATGGTTAGGATCTGGAATGCATTGTCTGAGAGTGTGGTGGAGACACGGCCAATCGAGTGGTTGGGGTCTGGAATGCATTGTCTGAGAGTGTGGTGGAGACAGGGTCAATCGAGTGTTTAGTGCATTCCAGATCCTAACCACTCGATTGACCCTGTCTCCACCACACTCTCAGGCAGTGCATTCCAGATACTATCGAGTGGTTAGGATCTAGAAGCACTGCCTGAGTACGGTGGAGACACGGTCAATCGAGTGGTTAGGATCTGGAATGCATTGCCTTAGTAGGGAAAGAGCAAGGCCCATAAGGGACCAAGGGGTCAATCAATGGGTGGAGCCAGAGGGCATCGCTAGAGTGCTGAATGAATTCTTCACATCTGTCTTCACCCAAGAGAATGAGGATGAAGGTATCGAACTCAGGGAAAGAGACTGCGAGGTTCTTAAGCAAATTGATATAGGGAGTGACAAGGTATTGGAGGTGTTGGCAGGCTTAAAAGTGGATAAATCTCCAGGTCCAGATGAATTGTGTCCCAGACTGCTGAGGGAGGCAAGGGAGGATATTGCAGGGGCTCTGACCCAAATTTATAATTCCTCTCTGGCTACGGGGGAGGTGCCAGAGGACTGAAGAACAGCTAATGTGGTTCCGCTATTTAAGAAGGGTTGTAGAGAAAAGCCAGGGAACGACAGGCCAGTGAGTCTCAAACTATTGGAGAAAATTCTGAAGGAGAGAATCTATCTCGACTTGGAGAGACAAGGTTTGATCAGGGATAGTCAGCATGGCTTTGTCAGAGGGAGGTCATGCCTAACAATTTGATTGAATTTTTTGAGGAGGTGTAGATGAGGGTAAACAGTTGATGTAGTTTATATGGATTACAGCAAAGCCTTTGACAAGGTTCCACATGGGAGACTTATAAAGAAGGCAAATGCACATGGGTTACAGGGTAATTTGATAAGGTGGATTCAAAGTTGGCTTAGTTGTAGGAGGCAGAGGGTGATGACAGAAGGATTCTTTAGTGACTGGAAGCCAGTGTCCAGTGGCGTACCACAGGGATCTGTGCTGGGTCCCCTATTATTTGTCGTTTATATAAACGACATTGATGATATGTGGGGGGTAGGATTGGTAAGTTTGCGGATGACACAAAGATTGGCCGGGTGGTTAAAAGTGAGGTTCAGTGTCTTGGGCTACAGGAATGTAACCCTGAAAAGTGTGAGGTGATACACTTTGGAAGGAGTAATTTGACAAGGAAGTATTTAATGAACGGCATGACACTAGGAAGTTCTGAGGAACAAAGGGACCTTGGCGTGTGTGTCCATAGATCTCTGAAGGCAGAGGGGCATGTTAGTGGGGTGGTGAAAAAGGCATTTGGGACACTTGCCTTTATCATCGAGGCATAGATGACAAAAGTAGGGAGGTCATGTTGGAGTTGTATAGAACCTTGTGAGGCCACAGCTGGAGTACTGTGTGCAGTTCTGGTCACCACATTATAGGAAGGATGTGATTGCACTGGAGGGGGTGCAGAGGAGATTCACCAGGATGTTGCCTGGGATGAAACATTTAAGTTATGAAGAGAAGTTGGATAGATTTGGGTTGTTTTTGTTGGAGCAGAGAAGACTGAGGGGTGACCTGATCGAGGTGTACAAGATTATGAGGGGCATGGACAGGGTGGATAGGGAGCAGCTGTTCCCCTTAGTTGAAGGGTCAGTCACGAGGGGACACAAGTTCAAGGTGAGGGGCAGGAGGTTTAGGGGGTGGATGTGAGGAAAAACCTTTTTACCCAGAGGGTGGTGAGGGTCTGGAATGTGCTGCCTGGGAGGGTGGTGGAGACAGGGTCAATCGAGTGGTTAGGATCTGGAATGCACTGTCTGAGAGTGTGGGGGAGACGGTCAATCGAGTGGTTAGGATCTGGAGCGCACTGCCTGAGTGTTCTGGAGACAGGATCAATCGCGTGGTTAGGGTCTGGAACGCACTGTCTGAGAGTGTGGGGGAGACAGGGCCAATCGAGTGGTTAGGATCTGGAATGCACTGTCTGAGAGTGTGGGGGAGACAGGGTCAATCGAGTGGTTAGGATCTGGAATGCACTGTCTGAAAGTGTGTGGGAGACAGGGTCAATCGAGTGGTTAGGATCTGGAATGCACTGTCTGAGAGTGTGGGGGAGACAGGGTCAGTCGAGTGGTTAGGATCTGCAATGCACTGTCTGAGAGTGTGGGGGAGACACGGTCAATCGAGTGGTTAGGATCTGGAATGCAGGGCCTGAGAATGTGGGGGAGACAGGGTCAATCGAGTGGTTAGGATCTGGAATGCACTGTCTGAAAGTGTGTGGGAGACAGGGTCAATCGAGTGGTTAGGATCTGGAATGCACTGTCTGAGAGTGTGGGGGAGACAGGGTCAGTCGAGTGGTTAGGATCTGCAATGCACTGTCTGAGAGTGTGGGGGAGACACGGTCAATCGAGTGGTTAGGATCTGGAATGCAGGGCCTGAGAATGTGGGGGAGACAGGGTCAATCGAGTGGTTAGGATCTGGAATGCACTGTCTGAGAGTGTGTGGGAGACAGGGTCAATCGAGTGGTTAGGATCCGGAATGCACTGTCTGAGAGTGTGGTGGAGACAGGGTCAATCGAGTGGTTAGGATCCGGAATGCACCGTCCTGAGAGTGTGGGGGAGACAGGGTCAATCGAGTGGTTAAGATCTGAAATGCACTGTCTCAGAGTGTGGTGGAGACAGGGTCAATCGAGTGGTTAGGATCTGAAATGCACTGTCTGAGAGTGTGGTGGAGACAGGGTCAATCGAGTGGTTAGGATCTGGAATGCACTGTCTGAGAGTGTGGTGGAGACAGGGTCAATCGAGTGGTTAGGATCTGGAATGCACTGTCTGATAGCGAGGTGGAGACAGGGTCAATCGAGTGGTTAGGATCTGGAATGCACTGTCTGAGAGTGTGGTGGAGACACGGTCAATCGATGGTTAGGATCTGAAATGCACTGTCTGCGAGTGAGGTGGAGACAGGGTCAGTCGAGTGGTTAGGATCTGGAATACACTGTCTGAGAGTGTGGTGGAAGTGGGTTTAATTGAAGCATTCAAAAGGAAATTAGACTGTTCTCTGAAGAGGAAGAATGTGTACGGTTATGTGGCAAAGGCAGGGAAATAGCACCAGGTGAGTTGCTCATTTGGAGAGCTGGTGGGTGCAGACTCAATGGGCCAAATGGCCTTCTGCACTGTAAAAATTCTGCAATTCTGTGATTCACGGCGGTGGGCTGATTTTATCGGTTGCTTGGCTGTCCTGGTCTGTGCTACTTACTGGTCAAAGTTACTTAGTCACCTGGGTGCCTATTTGATGTCTGGATGGTGTGTTTGTGTATATCAGGAAGTATTTAAATGTAAGAATGTGTACTCCAAAACACTGCAAAGTGTACACAAGTTTCAAAAATTAATCCTTTAAGGGAAATACCATTTCACACACCCACCTCGAGATTCCTGAGCATTCTTTCCACTAACCAGCTGTAAACTTACTACTGGGCCGGCCAGCTCTTGAAGAGAGAACTGGGTATTGATCAAAGATGAGTATTCTCCTGGGACCAGTGTCCTCGCCCTTGATTAATTCAGTTTGTTACATTGTTTTGCTGGCAAATATGCTGGTGGTTGCGGTCTTGCATCCTCTGTGTGGTGGTTCTGTAACCATTCTTTCAGTTCACCAATTTTATGCAAGAGCTCCCTGGATGTTCAGGACCATCTTATTATGTTATATGAATCTGGTGTGGTTTTTAAAGGTGATACTTGCACAGTTCTTCCAACTGCTTCACTATGATTAAGTGGCTTGCATTGTGGTCAAATTGATATGTAAGAACTATACAAAAGGACCAGAGGGGAGATGAGGACAGTTGTTGTGATCTGGAAGGCGCTGAATGAAAGGGCGGTGGAAGCAGATTCAATGGGAACTTTCAAAAGGTAGCTGGAAAGATACTTGAAAGAGAATAATTTGCAGGGCTGTGGGGAAAGAGCAGGAGAATGGATCTAATTGAATAGCTCTTTCAAAGAATCAGCACAGGCGCAATGTGCTAAATAGCCTCGATGGCAGCTGTGGTTCCGCTAGTAATGCTCTTGTCTGAGAGCCAGGAGGCTGTGGGTTCAAGGGGGAGTGATAGGGTACTGGTATTGTCACTGGACTAGGATTCCAGAGACCCAGGGTAATGCTCTGGGGACTTGGGTTCAAATCCCACCACGGGATATGAATTCAATGAAATACCTGAATTAAAAGTCTAATGATGACTATGAAACTATTGTCAATTGTTGTAAAAGCCCATCTGGTTCACTAATGCCCTTTAGGGAGGGAAATCTGCCATCCTTACCTGGTCTGGCCTACATGTAACTCTTAACAGACGTCTGAGATGTATCAAAGCACTAAAAACAAATTAATAAGGAATGAAACAGGACAGACCACCCAGCATTGACCTAGGCACTGGAAATGACAACGGCAAACTCAGCCCTGTCAACCCTGTAAAGTCCTCCTTACTAACATCTGGGGGCTTGTGCCAAAATTGGGAGAGCCATCAAGCAACAGCCTGATATAACCATCTCACAGAATCATACCTTACAATGTCCCAGACACCACCATCACCATCCCTAGGTATGTCCTGTCCCACCGACAGGACAGACACAGCAGAGGAGGCAGCACAGTGGTATACAATCAGGAGGGAGTTGCCCTGGGAGTCCTCAACATCAACTCTGGACCCCATAAAGTCTCATGGCATCAGGTCAAACATGCGCAAGGAACCCCTTGTTGCTGATTACCACATATCGCCCTCCTTCAGCTGATGAATCAGTGCTCCTCCATCACCAAGAGTGGCTCAGTAGCACCACTAGAAACATAGCACCACTCTCTGGGTGAAGAAATTTCTTCTCATCTCAGTCCTAAATGGTCTACCCATATCCTCAGACTGTGACCCCTGGTTCTGGACACCCCCACCATCAGGAACATCCTTCCTGCATCGACCCTGTCTAGTCCTGTTAGAATTTTATAGGTTTCTATGAGATCCTCCCTCTTTCTTCTGAATTCCAGCGAATATAATCCTAATCGACTCAATCTCTCCTCATATGTCAGTCCCGCCATCCCAGGAATCAGACTGGTAAACCTTCACTGCGCTCCCTCTGTAGTAAGAACATCTTTCCTCAGATAAGGAGACCAAAACTGCACACAATATCCCAGGTGTGGTCTCACCAAGGCCCTGTACAATTGCAGCAAGACATCCCTGCTCCTGTACTCGAATCCTCTGGCTATGAAGGCCAACATACCATTTGCCTTCTTTACCGCCTACTGTACCTGCATGCTTACCTTCAGCGACTGGTGTACAAGGACACCCCAGGTCTCGTTGCACATTCCCCTCTCTCAATTTACAGCCATTCAGATAATAATCTGCCTTCCTGGTTTTGCTACCAAAGTGGATAACCTCTCATTTATCCACCTTATACTGCATCTGCCATGCATTTGCCCACTCACTCAGCTTGTCCAAATCACACTGAAGCATCTCTACATCCTCCTCACAGCTCACCCTCCCACCCAGCTTTGTGTCATCTGCAAATTTGGAGATATTACATTTAGTTCCCTCACTAAATCATTAATATATATTGTGAATAACTGGGGTCCCAGCACCGATCCCTGCGGTACTCCACTAGTCACTGACTGCCATTTGGAAAAAGATCCATTTATGCCTACTCTTTGTTTCCTGTCTGCCAACCAGTTTTCTATCCATCTCAATACACTACCCCCAATCCCATGCACTTTAATTTTACACGCCAATCTCTTACGTGGGACTTTGTCGAAAGACTTCTGAAAGTCCAAATAAACCACATCCACTGGCTCCCCCTCATCAACTCTTCTAGTTACATTCTCAAAAAATTCCAGTAGATTTGTCAAGCTACTGACCAAGCTGACCGAGTCCTAAAGGACATAACTGCTCGACTGGGGCTGCAACCCAGGGAACCAACAAAAGGGCAAAACATACTTGACCTCATCCTCACCAACCTGCCTGTCACAGATACATCTGTCCATGACAGTATCGGTAGGAGTGACCACCGTGCAGTCATTGTGGAGATGAAGTCCCACCTTCACATTGAGGATACCCTCCATCGTGTTGTGTGGCACTACCACCGTGCTAAATGGGATAGATTTCAAACAAATCTAGCAACTCAAGACTGGGCATCCATGAGGTGCTGTCAGGCATCAGCAGCAGCAGAATTGTACTCGAACACAATCTATAACCTCATGGCCCGGCATATCCCCCACTCTACCATTACCATCAAGCCAGGGGATCAACCCTGGTTCAATGAAGAGTGCAGGAGGGCATGTCAGGAGCAGCACCAGGCATACCTAAAAATGAGGTATCAACCTGGTGAAGCTATAAAACAGGACTACCTGCATACCAAACAGCATAAGCAGCAAGTGATAGACAGAGCTAAGCGATCCCACAACCAACGGATCAGATCTAAGCTCTGCAGTCCTGCCACATCCAATCATGAATGGTGGTGGACAATTAAACAACTCACTGGAGGAGGAGGCTCCACAAATATCCCCATCCTCAATGATGGGGGAGCCCAGCACATCAGTGCAAAAGATAAGGCTGAAGCATTTGCAACAATCTTCAGCCAGAAGTGCCGAGTGGATGATCCATCTCAGCCTCCTCCGGAGGTCCCCAGCATCACAGATGCCAGTCTTCAGCCAATTCAATTCACTCCACATGATATCAAGAAATGGCTGAAGGCACTGGATACTGCAAAGGCTATGGGCCCTGACAATATTCCAGCAACACTGGCATCTACCCAGCTATGTGGAAAATTGCCCAGGTATGTCCTGTACACAAAAAGCAGCACAAATGCAACCCGGCCAATTACCGCCCCATCAGTCTACTCTCCATCATCAGTAAAGTGATGGAAGGGGTCATCAACAGTGCTATCAAGCAGCACTTGCTTAGCAATAACCTGCTCACTGACACTCAGTTTGGCTTCCACCAGGGCCACTCAGCTCCTGACCTCATTACAGCCTTGGTTCAAACATGGACAAAAGAGCTGAACTCCTGAGGTGAGGTGAGAGTGACTGCCCTTGACATCAAGGCAGCATTTGACTGAGTGTGGCATCAAGGAGCCCTAACAAAACTGGAGTCAATGGGAATCAGGGGGAAAATTCTCCGTGGGTTGGAGTCATACCTAGCACAAAGGAAGGTTGTGGTTGTTGGAGGTCAGTCATCTCAGCTCCAGGACATTACTGCAGGAGTTCCTCAGGGTAGTGTCCTCGGCCCAACCATCTTCAGCTGCTTCATCAATGATCTTCCTTCCATCATAAGCTCAGAAGTGGGGATGTTCACTGATGATTGCACAATGTTCAGCACCATTCGCAACTCTTCAGATACTGAAGCAGTCCATGTCCAAATGCAGCAAGACCTGGACAATATCCAGACTTGAGCTGACAAGTGGCAAGTAACATTCACGTCACATAAGTGCCAGGCAATGACCATCTCCAAAAAGAGAGAATCTAACCATCGCCCCTTGATGTTCAACGGTATTACCATCACTGAATCCCCCACTATCAACATCCTGGGGGATACCATTGACCAGAAACTGAATTGAACCAGCCACATAAATACTGTGACCATAAGAGTAGGTCAGAGGCTAGGAATCCTGCAGCGAGTAACTCACCTCTTCACTCCCCAAAGCCCGTCCACTATCTACAAGGCACAAGTCAGGAGTGTGATGGAATACTCTCTCCACTTGCCTGGATGAGTGCAGCTCCCACAACACTCAAGAAGCTCGACACCATACAGGACAAAGCAGCCCCGCTTGATTGGCACCACATCCACAAACATTCACTCCCTCCACCACCGATGCACAGTAGCAGCAGTGTGTACCATCTACAAGATGTACTGCAGGAACTCAGCAAGGCTCCTTAAACAGAAGATTCCTCCAAGCCACTCACCATCCTGACTTGGAACTATATCGCCATTCCTTCAGGTAGTATACGTCCTGGACAGTGTAGTCTCCTGGACGAGTTTCTAATAGCTGGAGAGATCAGAGAGAAAATGTTTCCCTAAGTGACTTTGGGTTTGTTGATCTGATTTGTCGTCACCTCCTTGAGACAGCCTGGGAGCTCAGAGATAAGGAGGATTTGGACAGGATGTACAAAGCATTCAAACTGTATAGTGCAGGCCCATGGAGCTGGTCTTCTCGTCTCCAACCTTATTATATGCTTCAAAAACAGAAAATGCTTAAAAAACTCAGCAGGCCTAATGGAAGAAAAAAACAGAGTTGACGTTTTGAGTCCTTTTGAATCCTCTTCAGAGCACACACATGATTGCACAATGTTCAGCACCATTACAGCGTCTGCAGTATTTTGCTTTTATCTTCTGCTCTGAAGAAGAGTCATAAGTACTCAAAACGTTAGCTCTGTTTTTTCCCTCCGCAGGTGCTGTCAGACCTGCTGAGTTTTTCCAGCATTTTCTGTTTTTGTTTCAGATTTCCAGCATCTGCAATATTTTACTTTTATCTTATAATATGCATGTGTGTTTCAGAACAAGGAAGGGATGTTTCCGCTCTGCTTTCCTCTGATTTCTGTGACCATCTGTATGTCTGTGTGCGTGTGTACGTATGTGTATCTGTGTGTATATGTGTATCTATCTGTCTGTGTGTGTCTATCTGTGTGTGGATAGTCTGTGTATGTGCCTGTGTCAGTTTATGCGTGCATGTGTCTGTGTGTGTGGATGGACTCTGTTTGTGGGTGTGTGGATGGTCTGTGTGTGTGTGTTTATGTGTGTGGATGCTCTGTGTATGTGGATGATGTGTGTGTGTGTGTGTGTGTGTCTGTAGATGGTATGTGTGTGGATAGTCTGTGTGCAAATGATGTGTGTGTGTGTGTGTCTGTAGATGGTATGTGTGTGGATAGTCTGTGTGTAAATGATGTGTGTGTCTGTGTGTTTGGATGATCTGTGTGTGTGTGTGTGTATGTCTGTAGATGGTGTGTGTGTGGATAGTCTGTGTGTAAATGATCTGTGTGTCTGTGTGTTTGGATGATCTGTGTGTGTGTGTGTGTTTGTAGATGGTATGTGTGTGGATAGTCTGTGTGTAAATGATCTGTGTGTCTGTGTGTTTGGATGATCTGTGTGTGTTTGTAGATGGTATGTGTGTGGATAGTCTGTGTGTAAATGATCTGTGTGTTTGGATGATCTGTGTGTGTGTGTGTTTGTAGATGGTATGTGTGTGGATAGTCTGTGTGTAAATGATCTGTGTGTCTGTGTGATTGGATGATCTGTGTGTGTGTGTGTTTGTAGATGTGTGTGTGTACATAAAAACAGCAGCAAATAGGGTCAAAGGGGGAAAAAATGGTAAAAAGGCAAACTTAATAGCTCTACTTAAATGCATGTAGCATTTGGAACAAAATAAATGAATTAACAGCACAAATAGAGGTTAATGGGTATGATCTTATAGCCATTACGGAGACATGGTTACAAGGAGATCAAAGCTGGGAACTAAATATTCAGGGGTGTGTGACTTTTTGAAAGGACAGGCAGGAAGGAAAGGGTGGTGGGGTAGCGTTGTTAGTACGAGGTGGAATATGTATATTAGCAAGAAATTATCTTGGATCGGAAGATGTGGAATCCATATGGGTGGAGGTAAGAAATAACAAGGCGAAGAAGACACTGGTGGGAGTCGTCTATAGGCCCCCAGACAGTAGCTATACTGTAGGACAGAGAATGAATCAGGAGATAAAGAGGGCATGTAAAAAAGGAAATACATTAATCATGGGTGATTTTAATCTTCATGTCGATTTGGGAAAATGAAATTGGCAGAGGTAGCCATGGGCCAGAATCCATAGAGAGTATTCAGGACAGTTTCCTGGAACAATATGTTGTGGATCCAACCAGGGATCAGGCTATTTTGGATCTGGTGATGTGTAATGAGGCAGGTTTAATAAATGATCTCAGAGTAAAGGATCCCCTAGGAAACAGTGACCATAACATGGTAGAATTTAGCATTCAGTTTGAGTGAGAAACTTGGGTCAGAAACAACTGTGCTAAACTTAAATAAGGGTAATTACAAAGGAATGAAGGCAGAGGTGTCTGGAGTGCACTGGGAAAGGAGTTTAGCAGAAAAGACGGTTAATGAACAATGGCAGATGTTTAAGAAAATAGTTCATGACTCACAACAAAGATATATCCCAGTGAGGAAGAAGGTTTCTAGGAAGGAGATAAACCAACCATGGTTAACCAAGGAAGTTAAGGACAGTATCAAACTGAACAAAAAAACATACAATGTGGCAAAGATTAATGGTAAGCCAGAGGATTGGGAAAGTCGGTCTCTGTGCATGTGTCTGTCTGTCTGCGTGTGTGTCTGTGTGTCTGTCTGTGTGTGTGTCTGTGTGCCCATCTCCCTGTCTGTGTCTGTCTGTCTGTGTGTCTGTGCGTGGGTATGTGTGTGTGTGTGTGTCCGTCTGTCTGTCTGTGTGTGTCTGTCTCTTTGTGCGTGTATGTGCTTGTCTGTGTGTGTGTGTCTGTCTGTGTGTGTCTCTGTGTGCCTGTGTGTGTGCATGTGTGTGTGTATGCGTGTGTCTGTGTGTGTGCCTGTCTCTCTGTCTGTGTCTGTCTGTGTGTGTATTTGTGTGTGTCTGTTTGTTTGTGTATCTATGCATGTGTCTGTGTGTGTGTCTATCTGCGTGTGTGTGTCCGTGTGTATCTGTCTGTGTGTGTATGTCTGTCTATGTGTGTTTGTGTGTGTCTGCCTTTGTGTGTGTGCCTGTCTCTCTGTCTGTGTCTGTCTGTGTGCCTGTGTGTGGGTCTGTGTGTGTGTGTGTGTGTGTGTCTGTGTGCCTGTCTGTCCGTGTCTGTCTGTTTGTGTGTGTGTCTGTCTATGTGTGTCTGTCTGTGTGTCTCTCTCTGTCTGTGTATGTGCGTGTGTCTGTGTGTGCCTGTGTGTCTGTGTGCCTGTGTCTCTGCCTGTGTCTGTCTGTGTGTGTGTCTGTCTGTTTGTCTGTGTGTGTGTCTGCGTGTGTGTGTGTGACTGTGTGTCTGTCTGTGTGTGCCTGTCTCTCTGTGTCTGCCTGTGTCTGTCTGTCTGTGTGTTGTCTGTGTGCCTGTCTCTCTGTCTGTGTCTGTGTGTCCATGTGTGTCTGTCTGTCTATGTGTTTGTGTGTCTGTCTGTCTGTGTCTGTGTGTGTGTGTGTCTGTCTGTCTGCATGTGTGTTTCTGTGTATGTGTGTGTGTGTGCCTGTGTGTCTGTCGCGTGTGTGTCTGTCTGTTTGTCTGTGTGCATGTTTGTCTGTGTGTCTGTGTGTGTGTGCCTGTCCCTCTGTGTCTGCCTGTGTGTGTCTGTCCGTCTGTGTCTGTCTGTGTGCATGTCTCTCTGTTTCTGTCTCTGTGTGTGTATGTCTGCGTGTGTCTGCCTGTGTGTCTGTCCGTCTGTGTCTGTCTGTGTGCATGTCTCTCTGTTTCTGTCTCTGTGTGTGTATGTCTGCGTGTGTGTGCCTGTGTGTGTCTGTCTGTGTGTCTGTCTGTCTGTCTGTGTGTGTGTGCCTGTCTGTGTGTGTGTGTGTGTGCTCTGCCTGTATTAAGTAGAATGAAACTGATGGATTGCTTTCTGACTATAATACCTTCAGATGGATCGGATAACCGTTATAAACTCGACATCACCAGAACCCATTGATCAAACTGCTGCCTTTAAATGCATACTTACATCCCATGGCAGAAAATCCAGACCCTTGTACCGACCTGTGCCTTCCCAGTGTGTCCTGGCGGTTCCCGAGGGACGGGCCCATTCATTGATGCCTGACTGTGGAGTTGTGCGGCTCCAATTACCCGCAGTCAGCCGTGTCCCTGGATGTCAAGCCTCTAAAGGCAATGCAGCAGCAAGTGGAGTGTGGAGCAGTCACAACTTCAGGAGCACAGTCACCAGCTACAGGACCCCCGCCTCTCACAGTCGGGGGGAGCAAACACACCCTGAACAACGACTTGGGAACAGAACATTCTCCGAATCTCTTCAAACGGCCCAAAAGAGGAGAACGCAAAAGGTTGGTTACATTGAGAGAGAAAGAAAAAACTTGTTGCTGACCCGGGGACTGACGTTAAATCCGGTTGGTTTTCAACGTGGAGAGTTTTGAGCTTGGTATAACTGTCTTTTACAATAAGGAGTAAAGAATGTGTAAGTTTTAAGGTTTGCCAATTGAATGAAAGTTTTCTCGCAGTCAGGAGCTGTTTCTAGGGATGGTCTATCACTGTGTGTGTGTCATTCTAACTGCCGATTGCAATGATCCACATTTAGCAGCGCTCAGATAGTTTTACCTTCAGCTCAGAATAACCCGGTCAGTCAAGGGACAGTCAAGCTCAGTGGACAGAGAGGCTTCACCCCAGCAGCACAAAGTCCTCTCTCACTCATTTGGGTTCTTGTTAAAGGGCCCTTTAAGTTGAGGATCTAAATCGCCCATACTGAAGTTCAAAGTATTTAATTGAAGGGGGTTTCATCAGAACAAGCAAACTTTTATTGCAAACACGAAGATGTAAATTGGATTGAAGCTTATCAAAGGATCATACAATAGTTCAAGCACAGAAGGAGGCCATTGGGCCCATCTTGTCCCTGCCAGCTCTCTGCAAGAGCAAATTACCTCATCCCACTCTCCCTCCCTGTCCTCACAGCCCTGCAAGTTTCCTCTCTTCAGGAGTTTATCCAATTTCCTTTTGAAAGACACGATTAAATCTGCCTCCACCATACACTCAGGCAGCGTATTCCAGATCCTCATAAGATCACAAACTCAGAAGAAATAGAAAGAGGAGTAGGCCATTCGGCCCCTCAAGCCTGCTCCGCTATTCAATACGATCATGGCTGATCTGATTGTGGCCTTAACTTCACTTTCCTGCCCATCCCCCATAACTCCCTTGTCCATTAAAAACCTGTAACTCAGCCTTGAATATATTCGATGACCCAGCCTCCACTGCTCTCTGGGGGAGAGAATTCCATCGACTAATGATCCTCAGAGAGTAAATTCCCCCTCATTCCCATCTGAAATGGGAGATTCCTTATTCTGAAACGGTGTCTCCCCACCCCCGGTTCTAGACTCTCCCATGAGGGGAAACATTCTCCCAGCATCCACCCTGTCAAGCCCCCCCCTCAGAATCTGATATGTTTCAATAAGATCACCTCTCATTCTTCTAAACTCCGATGGGTCTAGGCCCAACCTGTTCAACCTTTCCTCATAAGACAAACCCCTTCAGCCCAGGAATCAGCCGAGTGAACCTTCTCTGAACTGCTTCCAATGCAAGTATATCCCTCCTTAAATACAGAGATCAAAACTGTACACAGTACTGTAGGTGTGGTCTCACCAATGCTCTGTACAGCTGTAACAAAACCTCCGTACTTTTATACTCCATCCCCCTTGTAATAAACCCCAACATTCCATTTCCCTTCCTAATCACTTGCTGTACCTGTGTGCTAACTTCATGTGATTCATGTACCAGGACACCCAGATCCCTCTGTACTGCAGCATTCTGCAGTCTCTCTCCATTTTAATAATATGCTGTTTTTAGTTTTCCTGCCAAAGTGGACAGCCTCACATTTTCCCACATTACGCTTCATCTGCCAAATATTTGCTGAAACCAACTCCTAACCACTCGCTGAGGAAAAAGGTTTTTACTCAGGTCACCTTTGCTTCTTTTACTAATTACTTTAAATCTGTGTCCTCTGGTTCTCGATCCTTCCACCAATGAGAACAGTTTCTCTCTATCTACTCTGTCCAGACCCCTCATGATTTTGAACACCTCTATCAAATCTCCTCTCAACCTTCTCTTCTCTAAGGAGAACAGTCCCAACTTCTCCAAATGTCTTCATAACTAAAGCTCCTCATCCCTAGAACCATTCCTGTTAATCTTTTCTGCACCGTCTCCAATGCCTTCACATCTTTCCCAAAGCACGGTGTCCAAAATTGAACAGATGACTCCATTTGATGCCAAACCTGTGTTTTATATGGGTTCATCAGAACTTCCTTGCTTCTGTACTCTATGCCCCTATTTATAAAACCCAGGATCCTATTTGCTTTATTAACCACTTTCTCAACCTTTCTTCCTACCTTCAATGATTTATGTGCACCTACCCCCTGGTCCCTCTGCTCTCACACCCCCTTGAGAATTATACCCTTTATTTTATATTGTCTCTCCATGTTCTTCCTACCAAACTGAATCACTTTACACAAATTTCATCTGCAATTTGTCTGCCCATTCCACCATCCTGTCTATGTCCTTTTGAAGTTCGACACTATCCTCCTCACAGTTCACAATACTTCCAAAATTTGTATCACTGGTAAATTTTAAATTTGTGCCCTGTACACCCAAGTATAGGTCTTTAATATAGATCAAGAAAGCAGGGGTCCCAGTACTGAGGTCTAGGGAAACCCTTTGTATAACTTCCTCCAGTGTATTTTGCCATTTTTTAATATTCGTTCATGGGATGTGGGCTTCACTGGCTGGGCCAGCATTTATTGCCCATACCTAATTGCCCCTTGAGAAGGTGGTGGTGAGCTGCCTTCTTGAACCGCTGCAGTCCATGTGGTGCAGGTACACCCACAGTGCTGTTAGGGAGGGAGTTCCAGGATTTTGTCCCAGTGACAGTGAGGGAACGGTGATATATTTCCAAGTCAGGATGGTGAGTGGCTTGGAGGGGAACTTCCAGGTGGTGGTGTTCCCATGTGTCTGCTGCCCTTGTCCTTCTAGATGGTAGTGGTCGTGTGTTTGGAAGGTGCTGTCGAAGGAGCCTTGGTGAGTTTCTGCAGTGCACCTTGTAGATGGTACACACTGCTGCTAATGTGCGTCGGTGGTGGAGGGAATGAATGTTTGTGGATGGTGTGCCAATCAAGTGGGCTGCTTTATTCTGGATAGTGTCGAGCTTCCTGAGTGTTGTGGGAGCTGCACTCATCCAGGCAAGTGGGGAGTATTCCATCACACTCCTGACTTGTGCCTTGTAGATGGTGGACAGGCTTTGGGGAGTCAGGAGGTGAGTTACTCACTGCAGGATTCCCAGCCTCTGACCTGCTCTTGTAGCCACAGTATTTATACGGCTGGTCCAGTTCAGTTTCTGGTCAATGATAACTCCTAGGATGTTGTAATGGGGAATCAGTGATGGTAATGCCATTGAATGTCAAGGGGCGATGCTTAGATTCTCTCTTGTTGGAGGTGGTCATTGCCTGGCACTTGTGTGGCGTGAATGTTACTTGCCACTTGTCAGCCCAAGTCTGGATATTGTCCAGGTCTTGCTGCATTGGGACATGGACTGCTTCAGTATCTGAGGAGTTGCGAATGGTGCTGAACATTGTGCAATCATCAGTGAACATCCCCAATTCTGCCTTATGATGGAAGGAAGATCATTGATGAAGCAGCTGAAGATGGTTTGGCCGAGGACACTACCCTGAGGAACTCCTGCAGTAATGTCCTGGAGCTGAGATGACTGACCTCCAACAACCACAACCTTCCTTTGTGCTAGGTATGACTCCAACCCACGGAGAATTTTCCCCCTGATTCCCATTGACTCCAGTTTTGTTAGGGCTCCTTGATGCCGCACTCGGTCAAATGCTGCCTTGATGTCAAGGGCAGTCACTCTCACCTCACCTCTGGAGTTCAGCTCTTTTGTCCATGTTTGAACCAAGGCTGTAATGAGGTCAGGAGCTGAGTGGCCCTGGCGGAACCCAAACTGGGTGTCAGTGAGCAGGTTATTGCTAAGCAAGTGCTGCTTGATAGCACTGTTGATGACCCCTTCCATCACTTTACCGATGATGGAGAGTAGACTGATCGGGCGGTAATTGGCCGGGTTGCATTTGTCCTGCTTTTTGTGTACAGAACATACCTGGGCAATTTTCCACATAGTCGGGTAGATGCCAGTGTTGTAGCTGTACTGGAACAGCTTGGCTAGGGGCATGGCAAGTTCTGGAGCACAAGTCTTCAGTTCTATTGCCGGAATATTGTCAGGGCCCATAGCCTTTGCACTATCCTGTGTCTTCAGCTGTTTCTTGATATCACATGGAGTGAATCGAATTGGCTGAAGACTGGCATCTGTGATGCTGGGGACCTCTGGAGGAGGCTGAGATGGATCATCCTCTTGGCACTTCTGGCTGAAGATTGCTGCAAATGCTGTAGCCTTATCTTTTGCACTGATGTGCTGGGTTCCCCCATCATTGAGGATGGGGTTATTTGTGGAGCCTCCTCCTCAGGTGAGTTGTTTAATCGTCCATCACCATTCATGACTGGATGTGGCAGGACTGCAGAGCTTAGATCTGATTTGTAGGTTGTGGAATTGCTTAGCTCTGTCTATCACTTGCTGCTTATGCTGTTTGGTATGCAAGTAGTCCTGTGTTGTAGCTTCACAAGGTTGACACCTCATTTTTATGTATGCCTGGTGCTGCTCCTTTCATGCCCTCCTGCACTCTTCATTGAACCAGGGTTGATCCCCTGGCTTGATGGTAATGATAGAGTGGGGGATATGCCGGGCCATGAGGTTACAGATTGTGTTCGAGTACAATTCTGCTGCTGCTGATGGCCCACAGCACCTCATGGATGACCAGTCTTGAGTTGCTAGATTTGTTTGAAATCTCTCCCATTTAGGACGGTGGTAGTGCCACACATCACGATGGAGGGTATCCTCAATGTGAATGTGGGACTGTGTCTCCACAATGACTGTGCGGTGGTCACTCCTACCGATACTGTCATGGGCAGATGTATCTGCGACAGGCAGGTTGGTGAGGATGAGGTCAAGTATGTTTTTCCCTCTTGTTGGTTCCCTCACCACCTGCTGCAGACCCAGACCAGCGGCTATGTTAAAAGCAAAAAACTGCAGATGCTGGAAATCCAAAACAAAAACAAAAATACCTGGAAAAACTGGTCTAGCAGCTATGTCCTTTAGGACTTGGCCAGCTCAGTCAGTAGTGGTGCTACCGAGCCATTCTTGGTGATGGACATTGAAGTCCCCCACCCAGAGTACATTCTGCACCCTTGCCACCCTCAATGCTTCCTCCAACATGGAGGGGCACTGATTCATCAGCTGAGGGAGGGTGGTATGTGGTAATCAGCAGGAGGTTTCCTTGCCCATGTTTGACCTGATGCCATGAGACTTCATGGGGAACGGAGTCAATGTTGAGGACTTCCAGGGCAACTCCCTCCTGACTGTATACCACTGTGCTGCCCCCTCTGCTGGGCTTGTCCTGTTGATGGGACAGGACATACCCAGGGATGGTGATGGTGGTGTCTGGAACATTATCTGCGAGGTATGATTCCGTGAGGATGACTATGTCAGGCTGTTGCTTGACTAGTCTGTGGGACAGCTCCCCCAACTTTGGCACAAGCCCCCAGATGTTAGCAAGGAGGACTTTGCAGGGTCAACAATGCTAGGTTTGCCGTTGTCGTTTCCAGTGCTTAGTTCGATGCTGGGTGGGCTGTCCGGCTTCATTCCTTTTAGACTTTGTACTGGTTGGGTACAATTGAGTGGCTAGCTAGGTCATTTCAGAGGGCAGCTAAGATTGCCTGTGGGATCATTAGACCATGTCTGCCTCCCTGGCTCTTTCAGATGTTTTATTAAAGGATTTTTTGGGAAGGCAATGCCCCATTAAGAGCTTCATTTTAAAAATGATGAAGATGGGTTCACCCGTTATTCATGTTTGAGATCAGTTGATGTGATGTTCAGCCAAACAATCTAACGCTGGAAACACAGACTGGGAGCCCTGTCATTGAAGATATTGCTCATTCCAGCTGATCTGTAGAATCAAGTAATGGGCTTTTGATATAATGAAACATGGAGCAATCCATCCCATGTCCCAGTGCTGCTCCTCTACCTTTCTGCTTTCCCTTGCTCCAGAGATTTGGAATATTGGAAATACAGCCTGATTCCAAAGACACTGAGGGCAGCCCTTCATGTCCCTTTGCCCCTTCTTCATCACCCTCCCCCTCTTCAGCCCTCACTTAACGCCTCTTCGCCCCTTTCACCCCTTCCAATCTTTATTCACCCCCTCCAATCTTTCAGCCCATGACCATCCCCTCCCCCCCTTGGGCACAGGTCCAGGGTCCCGACATTCTCCGCAGGCGCCTCCAGCCATCTTGAACATCTCCTTGGTAACGAGTGAAGTTAGAGACTGAGTTCATATAATATTTAAATTGCTTGTTACAGAACTAGGGTTTGTTCCTAACTTTCTGCCTGACTGGAAAAGTAAATATAATTTTTTAATGACACAAAGTTGAAGGCATTGATTTTATGGCAGTTTTATTCTCTTGAAGCTTAAATGAAGGGCTTGTTGTGTGGGTTGAATAATGCAGGAGAACACTGCAGGAGGGAGGGGAGAGTAAGGGAAGGTCTATAGTTCTGAGATTCTAGGAAAGATGGAGTCAGAGTCGGAGATAATCTTGATCATAACCTTGTGAGAACATCGGAAGGAGGATGAACAAGTAGGTGGCGTTTGAAGAAATGTCAAAGGAATAAGAGAAGACTGAATTCCCACTTTTGATTCAATGTGTTTCTTAACAGAATCACAGAATCACACAGTGCAGAAGGGGCCCTTCAGCCCATCGAGTCTGCACTGACATGTGAGAAACACCTGACCTACCTACCTAATCCCATTTACCAGCACTTGGCCCATAGCCTTGAATGTTATGACATGCCAAGTGCTCATCCAGGTACTTTTTAAAGGATGTGAGACAACCCGTCTCCACCACGCTCCCAGGCAGCGCATTCCAGACCCTCACCACCCTCTGGGTAAAAAAGCTTTTCCTCACATCCCCCCTAAACCTCCTGCCCCTCACCTTGAACTTGTGTCCCCTCGTGACTGACCCTTCAACTAAGGGGAACAGCTGCTCCCTATCCACCCTGTCCATGCCCCTCATAATCTTGTACACCTCGATCAGGTCGCCCCTCAGTCTTCTCTGCTCCAACGAAAACAACCCAAGTCTATCCAACCTCTCTTCATAACTTAAATGTTTCATCCCAGGCAACATCCTGGTGAATCTCCTCTGCACCCCCTCCAGTGCAATCACACCCTTCCTATAATGTGGTGACCAGAACTGCACACAGTACTCCAGCTGTGGCCTCACCAAGGTTCTATACAACTCCAACATGACCTCCTTACTTTTGTAATCTATGCCTCGATTGATAAAGGCAGGTGTCCCATATGCCTTTTTCACCACCCCACTAACATGCCCCTCTGCCTTCAGAGATCTATGGACACACACGCCAAGGTCTCTTTGTTCCTCAGAACGTCCTAGTCTCATGCCGTTCATTGAATACTTCCTTGTCAAATTACTCCTTCCATTTATAACGAGTTTGCATTGAGTTATGGAGAAATCTTTCTGGAACCAGATAGTTTCTAATAAACGCAATGAAACAGATGCTCCAATCCCCTGCACTGTTTCACATCTCTAACAGAGATACTGCAACCACTCTGCATATCATCAAAATGGCAGCTTCTTTTCGAAACTGGTTTCTCTATAAACAGGTGGTCAGATCTTTATTTGAGAGAGAAGTACAGCCGCAAAGGAAGACAAGAAGGAAAGCATCCACTTGAATCTGTGAAAATGTTCTTGGAAACGTTACTGAGTCCTGGGCATTGTGCCAGCTGCATATCCAACCTCATATTAAATACTGGGAACATGTGATGTGTTGTGGGAGCGTCAGGGACAGAGATGATAGCTCAGCTTATCGGTGCTTGTGGAGGGCCCTCAGTGTTCTCGGCCCTTTCTCACCCGCCACCCACCCGAGTTACTGATATGCACATCAGCAACCTTCGGTTCCTATCATCCCACCAGTTCCAATTAGTCCCCTTGAGAATAAAACCTCCTCCAGTCAAATTTAAATGCAATTATGTGGCTAACCTGTGATGGGGATAAATTGGTACAAATAACACAATCCAACCCCTGCTTTAGCTCTTTCTGACAGGCAGTTTTCCTATCCCCAACCCTCTATCAGGACCTTAGCTTTTCCCAGTATATATTAAGTCCTCGGATGATAAAAGGAAAGACTTGCGTTTATATGGCACTTTTCACAACCACTAGATGTCTCAAAGCACTTTACAGCCAATGAAGTACTTCTGAGTACTGTAGGAAATATGGCAGCCAATTAGTGCACAGCAAGCTCCCACAAGCAGAAATGATCTGTTTTTTGTGATGTTGAATGAGGGATAAATATTGGCCAGGACACCGGGCGGGGAGAACTCCCCTGCTTTTCTTCAAAATAGTGCCATGGGATTACATGCACCCAGTCCAAGACCTCCGTTTAATATCTCATCTCAGAGACAGATGAAGAAATAGAGAAGCTGTATTTGCACGTTTGCACCAAATTAGGATGTGTAGTAAGTTGTGTAATGGGAGCAGGGAGCTGCAAAGAGACATTGGTGGAATGAGTGAGTGCGGAAAACTGTCACAGTTGGAGTTCAATGTGAGGAAGTATAATATTATCCACTTTGGACCTGAGAATGACAAATTGGAATATTTTCTTCATGGTAAAACTCAGAACTGTGGACAGGCAAAGGGATTCGGTTTTCGAAGTAAACAATTCACTAAAAGATAGTCAGTAAGTTACATTGAATATATAGCACAGAAACATGCCATTCGGCCCATCCAGCCCATGCAGATGTTTATGCTCCACTTGAGCCTCCTCCCATCTTTCCTTATCTAAATCTATCATTGCCACCCTCTATTGCCTTCTCCCTCATCTGTTTGTCCTGTTTCCCCTTAAATACACTATTCACTTCAGCCACTCCCTGTGGTAGTGAGCTCCACATTCTCCCCACTCTGTGGGTGAAATTGTTTCTCCTGAATTCCCGATTGGATTTAGTAGCGACTGTCTTATATCGATGGGCCCTTGTTCTGGTCTCCCTCGCGAATGAAACGTGAATCACACCCAGGCTTAAAAGATCAAATTATGAGAACATGTGCATAAACAACTTGTGTTTGCTTGAGTTCTGAAGGTTGAGTGGTGAGTTAGTCAAATGACTTAAAATGATTAAAGGATCTGATCGGGTAAATGCAAAAAATACCTTTCCCTCCGGTAGATGAATCAAGAACAAGAGGGCACACAACAGCTAGTCCAGTTCAGAACCTAATCTGGCCCAGCCATGTAAATACTGTGGCTACAAGAGCAGGTCAGAGGCTGGGAATTCTGTGATGAGTAACTCACCTCCTGACTCCCCAAAGCCTGTCCGCCATCTACATGGCACAAGTCAGGAGTGTGATGGAATACTCCCCACTTACCTGGATGAGTGCAGCTCCAACAACACTCAAGAAGCTCAACACTATCCAGGACAAAGCAGCCCCGCTTGACTGGCACACCATCCACAAACATTCACCCCCTCCACCACCGATGCACAGTAGCAGCAGTGTGTACCATCTACAAGATGCACTGCAGGAACTCACCAAGGTTCCTTAGACAGCACCTTCCAAACCCATGACCGCTACCATTTAGAAGGACAAGGGCAGCAGACACATGGGGACACCACCACCTGGAAGTTCCCCTCCAAGTCACTCACCATCCTGATTTGGAAATATATCACCGTTCCTTCACTGTCTCTGGGTCAAAATCCTGGAACTCTCTCCTTAACAGCACTGCGGGTGTACCTACACCACATGGACTGCAGCGGGTCAAGAAGGCAGCTCACCACCACCTTCTCAAGGGGCAATTAGGGATGGGCAATAAATGCGGGCCCAGCCAGTGAAGCCCACATCCTGTGAACGAATAAAAAAAAACACAAGCTTTAAATTCGAACCAGGCTGTTCAAGAGTGAGATCAGGCCGCTGATATGGAAATTTGGAATTCACACTGCCTCGAAAGGCTGGGGGTGCTGGGTGGGTGGAGGAGAGGTGGGGAGTGGGGAGACAAATGAAATTTTCAGGACTGAGGTTGATATAGTATGGGGAGGGGGAGTTACGTATATTGAGGAATATGGAACGAGAACCAGGAAATAGGCTTCGGCTATTTAATATCTTGTTAAATGACAAACGAGGCTTGAGGTGCAGAATAGCCTCCTCCTGTTCCTGACCGTCCGATCATTTGACACCCCCCCTGCTGCCGTCCTCCCCTGCGGGTACCCAGGACTCTGTTGACTCTCTCTTGAGTTAGCACTGAGGTCAGTGGGCCTCCGATTCTCTTTTTCGTCTTTGTTACAAAGTTCTGAGCTCTGACTGCTGCTCCTTCATGGCAGTGATAGTCCAGCCTCACTCCGGGAACTGGCCCTGTGGAGAATCAGAAAGTTGAACCCAAATTAATCAACTTCGCAGATTTAAACCTCAAAAAATGCAACCGCTACAGCCATCATCAATCATTCCCTGGAAAACTCTCTCATTCCTGGGGAAGCTACAACATGGGACTACAAGCTGGACAATGGAAGCAGCGAGTGATAGACAGAGCTAAACGATCCTGCAACCAATGGATCAGATCTAAGCTCTGCAGTCCTGCCACATCCAGTCGTGAATGGTGGTGGACAATTAAACAACTCACTACAGGAGGAGGCTCCACAAATATCCCCATCCTCAATGATGTGGGAGCCCAGCACATCAGTGTAAAAGATAAGGCTGAAGCATTTACAATGATCTTCAGCCGGAAGTGCCGAGTGGATGATCCATCTCGGCCTCCTCCAAGGTCCCCAGCATCACAGATGCCAGTCTTCAGCCAATTGGATTTGCTCCACATGATATCAAGAAATGGCTGAAGGCACTGGATACTGCAAAGGCTATGGGCCCTGACAATATTCCAGCAATAGTACTGAAGACTTGTGCTCAGAACTTGCAGCACCCCTAGCCAAGCTGTTCCAATACAGCTACAACACTGGCATCTACCCGGCTATGTGGAAAATTGCCCAGGTATGTCCTGTACACAAAAAGCAGGACAAATCCAACCCAGCCAATTACCACCCCATCTACTCTCCATCATCAGTAAAGTGATGGAAGGGATCATCAACAGTGCTATCAAGCAGCACTTGCTTAACAATAACCTGCTCACTGACGCCCAGTTTGGGTTCCGCCAGGGCCACTCAGCTCCTGACCTCATTACAGCCTCGGTTCAAACATGGACAAAAGAGCTGAACTCCTGAGGTGAGGTGAGAGTGACTGTCCTTGACATCAAGGTAGCATTTGACCGAGTGTGACATCAAGGAGCCCTAGCAAAACTGGAGTCAATGGGAATCAGGGGGAAAACTCTCCACTGGTTGGAATCATACCGAGCACAAAGGAAGATGGTTGTGGTTGTTGGAGGTCAGTCATCTCAGTTCCAGGACATCACTGCAGGAGTTCCTCAGGGTAGTGTCCTAGGCCCAACCATCTTCAGCTGCTTCATCAATGACCTTCCTTCCATCATAAGCTCAGAAGTGGGGATGTTCGCTGATGATTGCACAATGTTCAGCACCATTTGTGACTCTTCAGATACTGAAGCAGTCCATGTCCAAATGCAACAAGAACTGGACAATATCCAGGCTTGGGCTGACAAATGGCAAGTAACATTCACACCACACAAGTGTCAGGCAATGACCCTCTCCAACAAGAGAGAATCTAACCATCGCCCCTTGATGTTCAATGGCATTACCATTGCTGAATCCCCCACTATCAACATTGTGGGAGTTTCCATTGACCAGAAACTGAACTGGACTAGCCATATAAATACTGTGGCTACAAGAGCAGGTCAGAGGCTAGGAATCCTGTAGCGCGTAACTCACCTCCTGACTCCCCAAAGCCTGTTCACAATCTACAAGGCACAAGTCAGGAGAGTGATGGAATACTCCTCACTTGCCTGGATGAGTGCAGCTCCCACAACACTCAAATCAGCCTACTGTTTGGCACCACATCCATGAACATTTACTCCCTCCACCACCGATGCACAGTAGCAGCAGTGTATACCATCTACAAGATGCACTGCAGGAATTCGCCAAGGCTCCTTCGACAGCACCTTCCAAACCCACGACCACCACCATCTAGAGGGACAAGGGCAGCAGACACATGGGAACACCACCACCTGGAATTTCCCCTCCAAGTCACTCACCATCCTGACTTGGAAATATATCACCGTTCCTTCACTGTGACTGAGTCAAAATCCTGGAACTCCCTCCCTAACAGCACTGTGGGTGTACCTACGCCACATGGACTGCAGCAGTTCAAGAAGGCAGCTCACCACCACCTTCTCAAAGGCAACTAGGGGTGGGCAATAAATTCTGGCCTAGCCAGTGATTCCCACATCCTTTTATCAAATTTTTAAAAATCATGCGCTGGTTACAAGTGCAAAGATTCCATTAATAGACATTGGCCTGATAGTGCCATAATGTCGTTTTAGCAGTTGCCAATTGGATTGTTTTGCAGGTTCTGTCACATCTTTGGGATCGCCACCAAATTGATTTCCTCCCAGGTCTTCTAGATATTCCTTGCCTGTTAAAGGTATTCGAGTAATGCTGAAAGAAAAAGACGTTCTGTTGAAGCGCTTTGTCACACTCCTCAGGACAGATTTGCAAGAATACCAATTGTAAATGGAACAATAATTTATACTGCATGAAAAGATAGTTCTGATTGGTAAGCAAGTGGACTCTGATTGTTAGAGATGTGGCCATGAAGAATGCACCAGGGAACAGTTAACTAGCAAGCTTCGCAGTTTTTGCAATTTCCCTTTAGTCTTTATTCTTTATCATTCATGACCTCCTCAGCTCTGTAAACCTCTTACTCTGGTAGTCATTTTTGCTAACAATTGAGAAAGCAAATGGAGCTTTATGTTATCTTTAACAGGCCTCATGATGATTCTGGGATTCTGTAATGATCATCAGAGGAACAATTGTCCCCATTGAATTTTCTGGATTGTGTGTCACTTTGAATTTCTATATATGCTCAATGCATTTACTGCACCCTGCCAACTGGCACTGTGTTCAAAGTGCACTGCCATATTTACAAGCTGTATACTGGGTAGGATGGAGTTAAGGGTTAATATTCGAGAACAGGACAAGAAGTCACTTGTTAAAGGCAACTTGATGTATTCTATTGTGAGTATCTCCACAAGTTATCTCCACAAGTAACCCTGTCCTGCATTTACATAATGATACAAAACATAGAAACTAGGAGCAGGGAGTAGGCCATTCAGCCCTTCGAGCCTGCTCTGCCATTCATTATGATCATGGATGATCATCCAACTCAATAGCCTGCTCCTGCTTTCTCCCCATACCCTTTGATCCCTTTCACCCCAAGAACTATATCTAACTCCTTCTTGAAAACATACAATATTTTGGTCTCAACTACTTTCTGTGGTAATGAATTCCACAGGCTCACCACTCTCTGGGTAAAGAAATTTCTCCTCATCTCAGTCCTAAATGGTCTACCCCATATCCTCAGACTGTGACCCCTGGTTCTGGACACCCCCACCATCGGGAACATCCTTCCTGCATCTACCCTGTCTAGCCCTGTTAGAATTTTATAGGTTTCTAGGAGATCCTTCATTCTTCTGAACTCCAGTGAATATAATCCTAATCGACTCAATCTCTCTTCATTATGTCAGACCCGCCATCCCAGGAATCAGTCTGGTAAACCTTCGCTGCACTCCCTCTATAGCAAGAACATCCTTCCTCAGATAAGGAGACCAAAACTGCACATAATATTCCAGGTGTGGTCTCACCATGGCCCTGTACAATTGCAGCAAGACATCCCTGCTCCTGTACTCGAATCCTCTGGCTATGAAGGCCAACAAACCATTTGCCTTCTTTACCGCCTGCTGCACCTGCATGCTTACCTTCAGCGACTGGTGTACAAGGACACCCAGGTCTCGTTGCACATTCCCCTCTCTCAATTTATAGCCATTCAGATAATAATCTGCCTTCCTGTTTTTGCTACCAAAGTGGATAACTTCACATTTATCCACATTATACTGCATTTATCATGGATTTGCCCACTCACTCAGCTTGTCCAAATCACACTGAAGCATCTCTGCATCCTCCTCACAGCTCACCCTCCCACCCAGCTTTGTGTCATCTGCAAATTTGGAGATATTACATTTAGTTCCCTCATATAAATCATTAATATATATTGTGAATAGCTGGGGTTCTAGCACCAATCCCTGTGGTACCCCACTAGTCACTGCCTGCCATTCGGAAAAAGACCTGTTTATTCCTACTCTTTGTTTCCTGTTTATCAGCCAGTTTTCTATCCATCTCAATACATTACCTCCAATCCCATGTGCTTTAATTTTACATGCTAATTACACGCTAAAACTAATTCAGGTTCATGTGGAGACCTGCAGTTAATTACTGAGCATCGCTTATTTATTCTATGTGATCTTTACTGTATCTACCAAACTAAACTCAACTGGGTTTAAAGTTTTCTCTTTTTATCTTCTGTGTTTCAGTTTCTCTGCCACTTGGGATTATGTCAAAGCTTGTATTGCCTTTTTAACAAAGACCAGCTCAAAAATTGAACTTGTTAATTATAAGCTTTCATTAATTCTTTGCAGTCTACTTGCCTATAAATTTGTTTTCCCTTTGCAGCATGACCGACAGAGAGACTCTGAATGATTCTGGTTCCCCACACCATGAGGAACAGCCCGGCTCTCCGGTAAGATTGACCATGTTGTTTCGTTCAGTTACTACACCTCCCCTGATGTTGTGGAAGGAGAGTTAGACTGGTCTCAGCGAGAGGTCAAACTCTGAGAGGAAGCTCAGGCTGCAGAGTTGGATTGGGCACTGATTGGTGTGTATTAAGCACATGATTGATATCACATGGTTGGAATGGAGCAATCCAAAATATATGATTTATTCTACCTACAATAGTCTTGATATTGTTAGACTAATACAAAACACTTAATGGGCAGGAATTTTTGGTCGGTGCGATTGGCCCTTGTCCGTGATTTCATGCTGGCTGGCCAATTAACAGCCAACCAGCGTGAGGCACTCGCTGAAATTCTCAGCACTGCCAGCATGGGGACAGGAGGAGGGCGAGCACTGATGTAAGTGAGGGCATGGGGAAGCGGAGAATGAAAGCTCCCTAAAGACAGAGCTGCCTCAGGGAGCTTTAGACTTCAAAAGTACTAAATAAAATTTTAAAATCAGAACAAAAATGTCCAAGCATCACAAACAGGCACCCTAACATATACATGTTAAAAATGCTGCCCATAGGTTTTTATTTTTAAAAAATTTAATAACAGAAGCCTCATCCCACCTTTGGATGAGGTTCCTGAAAAATGCAAAGGCCGCCTGGTCGATTCACCTGCCCACTAGCTGTAATGTTGGACGGGCAGTGAAAAATCTCTGTTAATTGCACCGTTAATTGGCTTAACTGTCGGCGAGCACGCTCCCAAGTTTAGCACATGCCCGCCCACCGAAATATTGCACGATGGCGTCGGGATGCTCACCTGATGTCATCACGCACTATTTTACACTCGAGCAGGTTGGGTGCACGCCTGCACACACAGCTAAAAATTCTGTCCATTGAGTTTGGAACCATCTCACTGCTCTGGCTTACATCTTCCATGAAGCTACCTGAGAGACCAGATCACATGATATTGCATCACTTCCCATGATGATGTGCACAGTATATGATTAGCAAATGAAATAATTAGAATTAACCCATTTTCGAGCCAATATTCAATATAACACGTTATACTACATCTCCCCCAAGTTTCTGATTCGCATTTCAATATTGCGAAGATCAAAAAAACACTGTTTTAAACTCTGGTGTTTTGTAGCCTTTGATCTTGTTTTCTTCTCTTCAGTCCTCTTCTTCCCTCCCCTCTTTTTATCAGGAGAACAGCTGTGGTGGGTCCCCTTCTCCTTTTGGAGGGGTTTGGGGGTTTGAGTCCTGTGGGTGGTCTCTCAGTCACCGCTCGGCAGGAGGGGGATTGACAGATGACTCCAGTTCACCAGTCAGGTTGTCATCTGAATAGGTGGATGACTGCAACATTTCTGGCCATTTTTATTGGGTAGATGATTGCTTCCACGGGGTAGGACGCTGCTTCTGTTTGGCAACTAGCACATGCCTGTTCTGCCTCACTGTTCTGTGCTCTGTTTGGACAAGGTGGAACCATGGATGTGGTGTCCATTCAACCCCTTGTCCAGAGCGAGCTTAGTCCCAGATCCAAACTGGCTCTCCTGGATGGAGGTCTGGCAGGTTGTGTGCATTGTGACAGTTATCATAGCCCCACATCTGGTTGGAGTGACATTCGTCCTCTTTCCCTCTGATTTTGTCCAAGTCATCAGCTTGTACGTGCAGTATGAGTGTGTGTTGTTGTTGATACGAATGTTTCTACATCTTTGACAAGGCCTACATCACTTTGCTCAGGCCTTAACACTAGGATAAAGGACAGAGCGTCTGCTGTACTCTGCTGTTTTCCCAGAACATACTTTGTCTTTGCATCAACCCTCATCATCCTCGGTCTGAATCGTTGTACTCGTGGAGTCATTTTTGGCAACTGCTTAGAATTTCAGTGTGACACCAAAGGCTTGTGGTCTGTCTCTATCTTCAAGATGGAGAGCAGGATCATAATCTGCCACTTTTCACAAGCCCATGTAGCAGCTAGTGCTTTTTTCTATATCTCTGTTCAGTCTCTGTCAGTGAATGGGATTCATGGTGAACTTGTGTACAATTACCATCCGTTTGTATCTGAAGGAGTGCAGCTCCCAATCCTGTAGAAGACGTACCTGCAGCAATGATAGCTCTGGGTCATAGTGAGCTCTATTATCAGGTGATATCAGCATTTTCTCAGAAGACCTCAGTTGTGCTCCCTCCCAGCACCATGTATTCTCCTGTCATACCAGCTGATGTAGGGGCTGTTAGGCTGGACAGGAACTTTCCGACTTGGTTAACCACACCCATGAATCTCTGGAGTTCAGTCACATTCTGGGGAGCTGGAAACTCCTCGATTGCTCTTGTCTTCTGTGGATCAACTCTGACACTGGATGCATCCACAAAAGGAACTTGACAGCCAGCTATGAGAATTTGCATTTGTTGTTGAATATAAGTCCTGCTTCTTCTAGGTGTTGCACTCTGGTGTCATGTTCTGTATGAGTGGATCCATACATGAGGACATCATCCATGTGGCATATGACTCCACCCAGTTCTTCTGGAATGCTTGACATTGTCCTCTGGGAGGTTTCTGGTGCTGATGTGCTGCCAAAGTGTAATGTGTTGAAACAAAATTTCTCCGATGGAGTAGTGAAGGTTTTTTATTGTTTATTCATTCAGGGGATGTGGGCATTGCTGGCTGGGCATTTATTGCCCATCTGTATCAAAACCTCAAACTGTACCACTTCCTGTGTTTTCCTGTAAAACATCGCAAAGGTTATGAAGATCAGGACTTATACCAAAATAAAACATTGTCACTTCCAACAGGATCGACTCTGAATTTTGCAGATGATTACACGTCAGATTTCTATCTCCAAATCATACTTATGCAAAGCCCTGGTGGCCAAATTGTGAGCTGCTCTGACTATTGTGCTCCTATGAAGTCTTTCCCCAACGGTTATGTGAGATGTGGAAGAGTGCTGACCTCCTGCTGCAGACACTTCAGATGGGAACGATGGGTATGGTGAAATGTTAGCACTTTAGTGGCATGGGTAAGCAGAGACGATGGTTGGCTTCTGAAAGCGTCAAATATAAATACATAATATACGTCATGTACAAGTATGACACTGAAGTGGGAAGGGGAGGGGGGAAAGATGGCTTTAAAACCCTACAGGGCAATCCTTCAGCCTGGCTAGAGACCCTTGTGACTCACCCACTGACTGCGATGTTCATGTCCAACTCCTCAGTGAACACAGCACATGGATGAAGGGTAGCTGCCTGCTCCCTGTTACTCACTGCCACCCCAAACCTACAAGAAGGGAGGGAGCGTCTCAGTGTTAGAGTAATGGGTCCTTTTGAGGATGGGATATTGTTGCTGGTGTGTGGAAGATGGCACTGGTATGAGGGGCAGTAAAAGTGCTCTGAGGGCTGCTGAAGGAAGCAGCCTGTAGTGCGCCAGTGATTTAGGGAGAGTTCTGTTGAAGGGTCATGAGGACTTGAAACGTTAACTGTGGTCTTCTCCACCAATGCTGCCAGACCTGCTTAGTTTTTCCAGGTATTTCTGTTTCTGTTTTTGTTTTGGATTTCCAACATCCGCAGTTTTTTGTTTTTATATTTAGGGAGAGTGTTGGCAGTCGGAGGAGGGAAGGCTTTTGTGTGCTGAAGCAATAGGTAATGCAATACTAAGCAGCTTTTACTGAGAGATGAGTTAGAAAGTTTATCTTAGCGGTCCTGGTGAGGTCATTACATTTCCTTTGGCACTGCAACTGTGGGCCCAGCACTACTGCCACTCATGCCAGGCAGTTTGTCCAGATATCTGCCTGCCAGCTGGTTCATAGAAGATGCCCCTTGTTCTATCACCAAGCCTCCAATGCAGCATCCGAAAGCTTTGCGCCCCTCACACCCATGCCACATCTGCCATTGGCCACAATCCTTAGTGACAGCTGGGAAGGTGCACCTTCCCTTTAAGAGGTGCAAACTGCCTTTAAGTGGTGTCAGTGGCATGTGAAATTGACACCCCAGATTAGGCGAGTTGCCAATGAAGGGCGGCAGCAAGACAAATGTAGGGCCTTGTTTATAGCCGTGTGATTGGACGGGCAGCCTGGGCTTGGCGCTGAAACCCACTTGTAGCAATTTTGACCTCAGTGCTTCCGGGATCATGTCTCCTTTTAAATCCTCTTTTCAATAAAACTCCACCAGCCTTCCTTCATATTCTCTGATGCTTCCGTTGCCTGAATATTCCTTCCCACTATTTAATGCTTTGGCGCCCTTTTAGTGTGGCTCACACAGCACACAATAGATTATTGTCAGTTGCCTGAAGATGTATCATAGGATTTACGGCTGAGTTATTTGACATGTATAGAAGTCCTTCCCAATGTTTAAGAATTTCCACATTAAGCTACTGGGAAACTGTGGAGTTGGTTTTGCCAATGTGAAGCACTCACTCTCCTTGTGAAGGGACACAATTCATTTCTAAGGCCAGACAGTATTGGTACATGTTTTAGCAACAAGAACACCATTGCCTTTTACTTGTTGAACTAGGGCCATCCTACCTGTTAGAGCATTGGCTTGCTGAGCTACCTGGGACTGAGTTGAATGAACCCTGGTTGACCTGTGAGAGGACACTCCTCCAGATTCCATGAATAAGCCAGACTTGCTGGTCAGTATTGTGGGCCTGCCTGGTTTGAAGATTAAGCTTTCCATTCTTGCATGGAAACTTCCCTTCTTTCTGAATATCCAGTGCTAGGTGTATCATGTTGGAACCACTTGAATTTCAAAGAGATCTCACTCACTTTGCTAAGGAGCGGAAGGACTTGATTACCAGAGGCAGGGACTGATTGAGATATCTTAGTCGATGGTGATAATTGCACCAAAATCATTCTTATCTTTTGTCAATATTTGAAAGTCGAAACCTTCTCTTGCATACACATCTCATGTTTGTGCTACCAATATTCATGACTACAGATTATTCTACATCCAATATGACTCGCAGCCCCTTAAAACATATTCTTCTTGACTACTCCAGATCTGGTCTCACTAATCCTTGTATAACTGAAGCATAACCTCCCTATTTTTGTGATCAATTCCCCTCACAATAAATGATAACATTCTATGAGCTTTCCTAATTACCTGCTGTACCTGCAGACTAACCTTTTGTGGTTCATACACTAGGACCCCCAAATCCCTCTGAATCTCAGAGCTCTGCAATCTCTCACCATTTAGATAATAAACATTTTTATTCTTTCTGCCAAAATGAACAGTTTCACATTTTCCCACATTATACTCCATTTGCCAGATCCTTGCCCACTCACTTAACCTATTTATGTCTCTTTGTACCCTCCTTACATCCTCTTCACAAGTTACTTTCCTGCCTATCTTTGTGTCATCAGCAAATTTAACAACCGTTCCTTTGGTCCCTTCATTGATACAAATTGTGAAGAGTTGAATTCCCAGCACTGATCCCTGTGGCACACCACTCATTACATCCTGCCAACCAGAAAAAGACCCTTTGTGCCTACTCTCTGCTTTCTGTTAGCCAGCCAATCTTCTACCCATGCCAATATGTTACCCCCTACACCATGAGCTTTTATTTTCCACAATAATCTTTGATGTGGTAGTTTATCGAATGCCTTCTGGAAATCTAAGTACAGTGCATCCACCGGTTCCCCTTTTTCCACAGCACGTGTGTCTCCTTCAAAGAACTTCAATAAGCTGGTTAAACGTGATTTCCCTTTTACAAACCTGACTCTGCCAGATTGATGTACCCAATGTGCTGCCATCCTGCTGCTGCCAAATGTCAGTGCAGTGACCAATAAGTTCATGTTCACTGTCACTATTCCCAACTTCCAGCAACTGTTGTGTGTTATGCAAACTTTGGAAGAGGTGCTATATTACTGTCAGCCATTGTTAAACTTATTTAAGTTCCTAGAACAACTTAGTGGATTTTACAGCTGTCCACATGATGTGAGGGAGTTTTGATCCATGATTGGGATGAGTGTTTACTGTGACCTTCACAGTTTTACGATCTTTCAACCCTGCACAGGTCATCTTATTGTCTTCTTAGACTTTGCTGCAGGTAAGTTCTTCATCCCAACAAAATGCAATGGCTGTGGAACATTGTCCCTTTCCAGAAGTCTACGCACAACCTCTGGTCACAATGGGCCATGTGTACACCACCAGGACGATGTCCATGGAAATACTAAATAGAATCTGGCACTGCCTCAAACAGAGTCTCTGCTCCAGAAGTATCAGCAATCCACTGAAACTCCTAGATGAAGCATTGGCAGATTAGATAACATCTCTGTCAACTGCTCCAACAAATTGGAAACCAAATCTTCCATGAGGCTCATTGACAAGACACAAAAAAGAATCAATGTTTTCAACAGAGCTGCTAAAGTGAGAATGTCAGTGACCCGGAAAACAAATGTGCTCCTTTCATAAAATCAGATCAATTCTAACAGCAAATCATGAGTCGCTTTTTGATTCCCTTAACTTCCTCTCCAAATTGGGAAGTACCCCAAGGCTTAATCTTGTTTGAAGCTGTCGCTTCATATGTAACTCTGAAGGTGTTGAACCTGTAGTAGTGTGTGGGTGTGGGGGGTGGGGGGGGGGATTGTTCTACAGTGAAACAGGAAACATGAAAGTTTAGCCTCCAATTATCCTCCTGATAATTTTTTCATCCCAGCTTTAAAAGTCTGTCCTGTTCTCTCAGCTAATCCATTAGACGATGGATGATATGGTGCTGCCTTTACGTGTTTGGTACCATTTGGGCTCACAAATCTTTGAATTCAGCGCTAGTGAACACAATACCATTGTCTGAAATGATTTATTCTGGCAATCCATTAATAGGAAAGCTTTGTTGTAACTTCTCTATAAT